>NC_070636.1:5327110-5627110 GCF_947347685.1 Pleuronectes platessa | reverse complement strand
CCAGGTATTTATAGACTGGCCGACAGCATTATGGTTTCTCTCTCACACACACTGACACTTCATTATCAGGAGCAAATCAGGTAGCTGTCACGTTCTGTGTGTGTGTGTGTGTGTGTGCATATGTGTGTGTGTGTGTGTGTGTGTGTGTGTGTGTGCGTATGTGTGTGTGTGTGTGTTCAGGGATGTAGCAGAGCCAGTCAAGGAAAGTGGAAAAGAATGTTAGTGTCTCTCACTTGCTTTTTCAGGCGGACCTTGGTCACACAGAGCTTGTACTCAGGTGTGTGTGTTCGTGTGTGTGTGTGTGTGCGTGTGTGTGAGTGTGTGTGTGTGTGTGAGGGTGTGAGTGTGTGTGTCAGAGACTGTGTGTGTGTGTGTGTACATGTACAGATATCTTTGTGAGGACCATTTTGAGTCTAGAACTTAAAAAGTGAGTCCTCACTCCCTTTTAGGGTTTGGGTTAAGATAAGGTTTAGGTTAGAGTTAGGGTAGGGTAAGGTAAGTTAAGGTAAGGTAAGGTAAGGGGAAGGGGCAAGGGGATGCATTCAAGTCAAGTCAATCTTTATTTCTATTGGACGTATAAAACAATTACCGTTGACCAAAGTGCTGAACAGGCTCAAAATGAAAATGAAAGAATATAAAAATATACATAAAAAACAGAGGATAAATAGAAAACAGAAAAATCAATTAAATGTTAAACATCATGAATAATTGAGGATTAAAATATTGCACAAATGCAGATATAATCAAGGTCTCAAACTCGACTTGGATTAAAAACCAGTGAGAAGAGAAGGCACTATGCCAATTAGTGTCCTCACTAAGATAAAAGTACAAGTGTGTATTTGTGTATCTATATATATATATATATATTAAGACTATTGGGGTATTTATAAGTCAACAATAGCCACCTGGCTTAAAATTGTTCTCTGGTTTATCTGCTGGTAAATGTCATTTAAAGAGCAAATTTAGGAAGAAAACTGCTGGAAGAACGAGTAAGACTCCACTCAGCTAAACTCTATTTATAAACCTGAGGGCGCTGATTGGACAGTGCACGGTTAGTCTCCTCTTCATTGGTTAGGAGCACATGAAAGAGTCAGAGCGCGCGCCCGCTCCAACACGGCAAATACGCGTGCGTGCGCCAGCGGACATGCGCAGCTAGCACCACTAGCTTAGGCTCTAATTAACATCCACCCCCCGAGCTGTAGCGTACAGTACAGACTAACAATAAATTCATCCTCTCTCTCTCTCTCTCTCTCTCTCTCTCTCTCTCTCTCTCTCACACAAACACAACATATACACACTCTTTCTCTCTCTCACACACACCTCCACTAATCCGCTATGTGTTTGCTGAGAGGCATTCCCCTTTCCTACTCCCTCTTCCTCCTTTTCCTTTCTTGCTCACATCTCTTCTTCCCTTCATCACTCCCCTATTAATACACACACACACACACACACACACACACACACACACACACACACGCCTCCAAACCTGCCTTAAAAGAAAAGACTTTTATGACTTAGGAGTCTTAACACTTTTTGCGGGGTGGCTTAGGGGTGTAAAGGCGTGCGTGTGTATGTGTGTGTGTGTGTGTGTGTGTGTAACACTGTTAACGTGCATGTTACAAATACACAACCGCAGTTAAATGTGCCAGTGTTTGTGGCCTGGTGGTTGTGTATATTCCTGTGTATATGATTGATTGTGTGTGTGTGTGTGTGTGTGTGTGTGGTGATGGGAGGAGATGGGGGGGTGTTTAGGCTTCGGGGTCTAGAAGGATAGAGGCGAGAGAGGAGAGGAACAGAGGGAGAAGCTGCAGTGTGTTTGTGTGTGTGCGTGGCCGGCGTGCACGAGGCAGCAACGTGCCGGAGAAACAGCAGCGCTGGCACTGCTTAATTAATCAACATCAAAAGACGGCATTAAAAATGAATGGAACCCGAAGCAACAGTTTGGCTAAAGTGAATTATTCAGGCGTGGAGCTTACCCCGCTGCCCAACATTCTATTAAGAACTAAAATCGTGTTTTTTCTTTCTCTTGCCCCCATTTAGTCTCTGCTTGTAGCGGGCCTGCAAAGTTTGCAGCCGAGGATCAATGCGTGCTTTCGCCGAGGGAATTTTTCGGCAAACAACTCTCAGTCCACTTTTTTTCCGGCTCCTCTGTCTGAGCGGAATGCCATTAGTCTCACCGCTGACCACAGTTACGGGCCCTTAGTTCCAAATTAAGGCTCTATTCCTTTTTCAATTAATTGTATTCGAGGAAGTGGTTTTTCAATTAAATGAAAAAAGTCGCTGAACTCTGAGATGAGGAGATCTTTAACCTTAGTGAAAAATCCATTCTCCTTTCAATTATTTAACTGTAATTTGAATATCTAGCCCAATCACATTGAATTTAAACTGAGATAATACACATTTTAATAATGTATCAAGCGCTGTGTACTGTCCGTCATGAGTCGTGATTGTCAAGGGGGAGGGAGATAGCCGTCAGGCATCCAGCAGGTTCTCTATCAATTTTGTACCTACGCTTAATTAATGTAGTATTCTCAATTCATTATTTAACAACGTCATCAGATAAATTCAACAGGCATAGTGGGACTGGAAATCTATATCTGCTTGTTGCCAAATCCACCATCGTCCTTCAGACAGCAGAAAAAAGAATGAATATTGAATTTTGCCAACAACTTCACAACAATTTCGCTAAGAGGCTGAGATCCTTGTGTAGCTTGTGTTCCTGGTGTGCGTCTGTTCACTCTGCAGCTGGTCTGTCGGGTTCTGGTTCTCACTTCCTGTCATGGGATCGTCATATTCAGAATTCAGAAGATTTGACAATGATTACAGCCTCTAATGTTCAGAAACAACATCACTTTCCTCAAATCGCTGCAGCTCCTCTATTCAGCCTCTGTCTGAAACACTCTTTAAGACCCTCCTTCTGATAAAGCCCTATCTATTGATATTGTTTAACCACAACAACATGTGCACGACAGGTTTACCTCCATTCTCGCTGTACGTGGTTATGCTAGGGGGCGTGCTTGAGCCCCTAGCCATGAATTATGCAATTGTTGGGGTATGATGACATTGAATGACATAACGATCACGCGGAGGTATGGGCCGTACCACTGACAAGGTGATTTAGGTGTTTTCAGTCGGGCAGAAAAGATCCCATTACCACAGGCTTTTCAACTTTGCAGAGCCAGGCAGACACATACAACTATATGACACGCTAGAGGAAAATAAAAACTGAATAAAGAATCGTATATCACATGTCAGCCGGGTGCAGGCGTCAGTGTCGAGGCGACTGCAGAGGAGAGGACAAGATGGAGAAGTGTGGTGTGAGAGGAGATTTGGGGGAGATGAAGGGGAGGACCATGAGGAGAGAGCTGGGAGCTAAAGCAGCAGGACTCGAGTCTGAGTGCCAGTCTCATCAAAACCATGAGTGAATCTTATTTTTATAGAACGGGCTCGCTGGCTGCAGCTGGAGCGGCATTTTCTTAAAATGTACTTTCATTTTTTGGGATCTAAGACGCGCGTCTCTACCAAAACATCTCCGCTCTGCAGCATTTTACTTGTTAATGTTTTATTAAACCACTGCTTAGCACCAAGTAGCTGCGAGAGAGAGAGAGAGAGAGAGAGAGAGAGAGAGAGAGAGAGAGAGAGAGAGAGAGAGAGAGAGAGAGAGAGGGAGGATGACGGCACAGCCAAACTGAGGGTTTGAAAAACTCCTCTGAGCATTTTATATTTATCTTTCTGCTTTCTGTGTGTGTGTGTGTGTGTGTGTGTGTGTGTGTGTGTGTGTGTGTATTTTATCAAAGTCCCGTCTTACTTATATTCTTTATTTTATTTTGCGCATTTTGTGATCTGAAAGTCGACTCAAAGGAAACCATACTGTAGCATAAGACGCACACATATGGCAAACCGGTGAGTGGAAGACAGTAAGGTCCATATTCATGCACACACACACACTAACACGCAGACACACACACAGACTTGCAATTGTGTGTGTGAGCTCCAGGGACACACTTTGGTTATTAACAGGATAGAGACATCTGGAACAACAGTCTGGGTCTGTATTTGTTGGGGTCTTGTGTTTGTGTGTGCGTGTGTGCATGTATGTGTGTGTGTGCATGCATGCAATCCTGTGTGTGTACATGAGTGTGTGTGTGTGTGTGTGTGTGTGTGTGTGTGTGTGCTGCTGCATTTAACTCAGCAGTCGACGAGATGAGTTCACCCTCTCCCCTGAGTGAAAAAAACAGAAAACCATGGCGGTGTGTTTTTGTGTGTGTGTTTGTGTGTCTGTGTGTGAGTGTGTTTGTGTCCGTGCACTATATGCATCTACAGCCGAGAAGTGTGTGTGTGTGGTGAAAGGAAAGGCTGCAGGCTTTATGTGTGAGAGTGTGTTTCTTTTCTGTTTCTCCCTCAGCGAATGCCTATTTCTAGATCGGTTTGAGGGTCAAGGTTTGGCCACCGGTGGAGAAAAGCTGTGTTCCCATTTAAAAGGAAGAAAAAAGCTCTCGCTCTCTCCTCACAATGAAAAGAAGACCAAACACACATCATCCTCTTAAAGCCTTAACCCTTGCTCTGCCGTGTAGCGGCTCGCAGCTCAGATCCTCCCCAGACCAAAGTGCTGCAGCTCCAACAGATCCCGGAGAAAATAAAGCAGATAAAACATCACATCCTGATGTTCTGACATTTTACTGACCATCGAGTCAAACTGTTGAAATTCAATTCAAACTCTTTGTTTTGTTTTGCACAGGCCAGGGGCAGCAAATGAAGTTGACGCAGTGTGACTTCATCGTGGAGAACATTTTGATTTACATAAAGATGGACGATATGAAAGCGTCCCCCCAAAAAACAAGCCATATCATCTTGATCGCCCCCTGGTGGCTGACTGTAGTATAGGTCATAAAACCCTGTTCTTTCTTGTTAATACATGGGTCAAACTAAAAAAGTCAAAATACCATATTAATTTCAGGCCATTTTCATCAATGATATTTGTTCAATCGTTCATTTATCTTATTTGTTTGATTTAACGACAAGATGAAACAAGAAGTGAAGCCAAGTCTGATTCACTCCCCCCTGGTGGCTGACTGCAGTATAGGTCATAAGATGTATGTTCATGTGGAACCTCTTGATTTACAGTTGAGACTGACTCGCCATTGGTCCAGCAGGTGTGCAGGTGCCAGGCGGAACCTCGATACTGTGGCTACACTCTGAGATCACTACTGCTCAGACTCCCAATGACGTCTCCATCCAAAAATTGCAAGATCAGCCATTTTCAGATTCTTTCTGCGTCCCTATTGTCGGAGGAAGTTGAGACACATGGCAAAAAAAACAGCTACAGCACAAAACTGGAAGACCACTCCTTCTTCTGCACCACTCTTGAACCTCAGCAGTGTTTTTGTAGAATGTTCCATCTTCATGATTCATTAATAGAATATAAATCAGCAGAATAGTTTTTTAGAAGCTCCTCAACGTGAGTAATGACCTATTTATCATCAGCAGCTGTATTGTAAACTCACCTTGCTCTGTTGGATGAGGAGTTCCTCCTCGTGAAGTGAGCGTCATGATCACCAGTGACTCACGCTCTGACTCACTGGTGAACACTCGCTTTAAATCCATTACGCTGTGAAATGAAAAGATGTGTGCAGCATCCGAGACGTCACCAGCAGGTTTTCTGGAGGGAATTCTGAAAGCCTGGGTCTCCGCATTTATCCAGACAGATGCATTTATCCAGCAACTTACTCCTTAGTGAAGTGAAGTGTATGAATAACCTTTAGTAGAGCACATGTTTGATCTGAACAGGAATAGTCAATCAGATACAAGGAGTTACACATATTTTTCTTTTATATCTACTTTTAAAGTATCTACTTATTTACCTATCAAAATGCATTTGATTATAATTTCTAAAAGTGGAAAGTGATGAAATAGAGCAGGGACACAATTCTGCTTTCAAATGGCAGTGAAAATATAATATTTTTTTATTGTTATTTGTTGCTGAAGCTCAAAATGTGACTTTGCCCTGATTGACTGTTCACAGTGATCTGGTCGTCTGTTTGGCACCGGATGAAACAAACTTGGCGACTGTTGGGAGCCTGGCTGAAGTAGAGAGTGAAACCAACCTGAGCAAGAGCTTTATCAACATGCAGCCCTATAAACCAGCGTATGTGACAATAATATGGTGATTTTGAGGAGCTGCTCCCTTCAGCTAAATGGAGGTTTTCACTCGGATTGTTTAAAGAATAATTCTGCAGAAACTTTTTGGACATAAAAACAGTTTTGTCTGTTAGATGAAGTCCAACTATTAGTTTTCATCATTTCACAAAACCTCATATATCTGCTTTGACGTAGGAAATGATCCCATATTATATTTGTTAAAATCCCAGTCTCAGCAGAACTTAAATTACAGATATTCTGCTAGTGACAGTTTGAGGTGTATTAAAAATAATTGGCCCCCGTTCCTCCTCAGTGGCGTCACCTGAAATATATTTTGAATAGAAATAATTGTGGGTGACATGTTGGGGGAAAAAAGTCCAGAATCCTCAAAATTGGAAAAGTCACACATGATTCAATCAAACCCAATTAAAGTGAGCAGTACTGGTTTTAATGGGATGCATTTCCTGGCATTAGTTTAGTTAAAAGTATTGGATATATGTTTATTTAATTTGTCGTTTCAATTCTTTGTGTTTTATAGTTCTGTCCCTTGTGTTTTACTGCCTTTGTTTATCAAACTTTTGGCAAATCTATGATAGTTTATTTATTTATTTATTCTTTAGACTCCTGTACAAACCTCAGACCTCAGTAAACTTCTTACCTAAAACCAAGTAACAGTATTTAGGTTGCTAAAAATCCAGATATTCCTTCAGGAGGTGGTAGAAACCAAAAACAAGGCAAAAAGTGGAGTAAATATTGATCCACAATCCTGACTCCAAATAAATGTTGCTCCAGGTCTTAAAGATAAAGTATATAACTGTTTGCTAACAGATGTGCAATATTACAATATGCACATTTTACCATTTGAAGATATGTCGGCGTCAAAAACTAAATCTCTCCAAAAAATCTGTTTTAGCAGATTTAATATCCGCCGACAAAACGCTGACAGCGAATTCTTCACTTCATTGATCTGTCCCTTATGATGTATCACTCTGGCCACCTACGAGCAAAGTGTGAATTATGTAATACCCATTCATACAGATAAATATCCAGTGTGCATAATTAATCTGCAAACCAGGGGAAGTTCACTTTCTAAATAAATCTCCACTTATTAACTTTCATCTCCCAAACACCATAAGAATAAGTTTAGAAAAAAAAAAAATCTGAATACTAAGAAGCTTTCATGTAGTATTTAAATGTCACAGACGGATGAAAAATACTTTTTAGAAAACATCTGTCACGGATTCAAATCTGATGAAACATTCCGTGCTGTGGTTCCAAAATCGATCCCGGCCACGTCAACTCCAGGGGATCCGCGGCATCCAGATGTGTTTCCCCACTGTGAATTTTAATGGCATATTCAGCTGCAGCCTCCATCACGGCTCAGCCTTCTGCCGGCGGGGAAAAAAAAACACAGGCAAGAAAGATGGAGGGTCCTTTTGATAACGCACGTTCAGAAGCCAGTCAGTGATTTGCATTGACTCTGTGGTGATGGATGGACCGAGACGAGTGTGTGGAAAAACATAACTGCGGGACATCTTCGCACAATTTGACTCCCCAACCCAACCCTCCCCCCTCCCCCCCATACCCCGCACCCATAGTTGGAGCATACTCGAACTAGGGGGGGGCGGGGGGGGGGGGGGGGGAGAGGCTCCCTACACACAACAGTAAGTTTTGAGATGTATGAAAGACGTCTACCATCAACAAAAGTAGCTCCAGGCCGGTTTGAAATCATAACCAAGATTGACTAATGTTTATGGATTTCTTTAGTGTGCGAGTGTGTGAGTGTGTGTGTGAGAGTGTGTGTGTGTTTGAGTGTGTGTGTTTGTGTGTGTTTGAGTGTCTGTGAGTGTGTGTATGTGGGATATCTGTGACTATTTCTGAAGAAAAAAGGAGCAAGACGGAGGAAGAGAGACTCGGAGAGAGCAGCAGCTGAGCCTCTGTGGAGTTGTTTTGGTCATGGTGCTTGAACACTCTGATTAATGCTCATAGAGAGACACCAGATGGAGAGAGTGAGAGAGAGAGAGAAAAAGCATGCGCGAGAGAGAGAGAGAATGAAAGGGTAGAGTAGGAATATTTTTGGGAGAAGAAGAGTCCCCTGGAAGGAGATGATCAGAGAGGGGGGAGATGGAGAGAAAAAGACGGATAGAGGCAAAAGAAAAGGTTTCGACCGAGCACATGGAGATGATTAGAAAAAGCGAAGAAAAGGAAGTGAATCTGAATCCAAAAAAAAAGAGGAATCTTCTGCAGTGTTTGGTGTTTGCAGTGGTTCTGAACTGACCAGTCACCGCCCAGTCGTCCCCGTCTGCAGTGAAAATCACTTCAAGTGGCCGGTTGTGGTTTATTTACAGGTCGTCCGAACATCCATCCACTAGAATGCGATATATATATATATATATATATATCAATAACACCTTATGGTAATTTCTTCAACTGTGTCTAATGTAGTCTGAAAATGCTCAGTGGCAACCTGCACGTTCACAACAACGGCAAGAACTGATTTTCCAGTTTGACGTCCTGAGTCGACCAAACTTTCAACAGGTTTCAGGCTTCACACGTCGTCTGTGTACTGGTATGAGCCCAGTGTTGAATTGAAGCCATTTCAACATGTGATACGTTCGATATAAATAAACTTTGGATAAACAGGCGCCTGGCGTTCTGAAGCAGCGGTGGCGGCGGCGGCGGCTGGGAATCAGTCGAGCTTTACTGAACTTTGAATAAACAGGTGAACAGCTGTTTGTGCAGCAGCTGTGCTGCAGCTTCAGGGTTCTGCCGACTGGGTCGGTCGCTTTTCCAGTTTCAGAGAGAAAAGCTGCAACCAGCAACACCACAGACCAAACAGGCTGGTTCAGAACAGGCACTGGTCTGGTAGAGCTTCATCAGACTTTACCTCATTTATCAACATGATCCTAAAAATGGAATTATTCTCCTCGACAGTTCTTGGGTTACTATTGTTTAACCCTCTTAGAATAATGGTAGATCATCGAAGAGTAACATTTGTATGATATGAATATGCATGAGATCCAAATGAATCAGTTGATGTTCTGCTATCTCCCTGGAAAAGGGATTAAATGTTTTTATCCTAAACTGAACTTTCTTCACCTCAGTGTAAAAAACGATTCTAATAACTTTTAGAAGCCTGAACTTCAGGAGCTCTCAGCAGCCTGTGATGAGGAGCCTGCTCCTGCTCCGCTCTCTGGGACTGTCTCCCAAACTGTGTTCTGTGATGCTGGAACGTCACAATGTAGCTGCGATGCTGATTACTGCAGGATCCACTGATTAATTCATGTTATGCAATGCAAATATGCCCCGAGCTAGATTCCAGGGTGACTGCCTGCACTCTGCACAACTGCTGGTATTAGCTTAAACCATTCCCCCCCACCCCCCCACCCCCTCCGCCCTGCATCTGAAAAACAATCATCAGGAGCTGTTCTCCCTTCAGTTTGCTTTCTTACTCTTTCCTCTACTTTCTTCTCTTTTCTTTTCTTCTCTTTTTACTTTGGTACCCTGATTTCACTGTCTTGAGGAAAAGCATTACTCACAGCAGGCGATCCGGCCTCCAGCTCCGGCATCAGCAGTCACTCAGCTGAATCGGGGGGGAGGCTAAACCCCTTGTGCACATTTTGTAAGACGCGAGCAGGGGCCAGAGAGCGCCTGCTATTTTTTTGGGGGGGGTGGGGGGGGTGTAATTTGTTCTCTCTGCTGATTTATTCGGCCAGTTTTTAGTTTACTTGTCACAGGAATTACTCGCAAATAGAAAAATAATTGCAACAAAAGTTTCCATTAAAGGCTTTTCAAGGGCCGAGAGTATTCAGGCCAACTCAGGCCCCCCCGCCCACCACCTCCACAACACCCCTGCTTGTGAATACAATTCATCACGAACGCCTGAAGGCAACATCTGGACCAGGCGCCCGTTTTGAACAGATTCAGATTCTGTGTTCTTTCTTTTTTTCAGGTCTGCTTGTGTGCTGACTAGACACATTTCTAATGAAATAATTAAAATAAGACAGAATTTCCATAAAATGTCTAATAAGACTAAACACAAAGGTCAATTTCACTTTATTATTGTTGTGCACAAACACATTTCTACCGATTATTCAAAGCCATGACTCAGGAACACGAAGAAAAGCTGTGATAATATTTCACATTTAGTCACATAAGGGAACACAGGTGGATATAAACTGTGACTTCACTGGTTGGATCAGGCAAATAACCGTGAGGCTCTACTTCGAGTTTAAAAGATCCTCACATGAAAGTTTGCCTGTGCGAACTTTCCTGAGCATGATTCTACAAAGCGTTCATTATCTCACCAAGCCGGGGTACAAGCCCGGAGAATAATCTTTTGGTGAAGAGGGTATAGTTTGGAGATGTAACGTTTGCAGAGGAGAGAATTTTGAGAGAGGCAGAGAAGAGAGAGAAGAAGGAGAAGAAGAAGAAAAGGGGCGGAGGCGGTGGAATTTGGGGAGATCAGTGGCAGGGAAGAAGATGAGAAGATGAGAAAAAAAGGGGATTGGGCCGGTTCTGGGTGCAGTGGGATTACTCCAGGATGTGGTGAGTGGGAGACAGGAATACAGAAAGACAGAGAGAAGGCAGCTTTCTGATTCCAGCTAAGAAGCCAAATCCTCCTGGTGTTATTGCAATTTACGAGATACAGCTCCCCAAATATTGAGATCATGCATTGGGAAAAACATGGGAGATCCAGGCTGTTTAAAGGAAAATGTATTAAAGCATGGTTTTTGTTTGAGGGGTTAAGGTTTTAGCGATTGCACTGCAACTAAAAAGTATTGTGCTCATGGTTAAACCCACCGAACTGTTTACGTTGGGGAGTTAAGATCCTTTTTTGTTTTTGTTTAACTTGGTTAAATATGTGACGACCAAATACTGACTGTTAGCAGGAGGTGGTTAGAAAGTCAAGCTTCCACCTACACTTCTCCTTGGGAGGTTTTCCAGTGCTATAAGGGAAACGGTATGCTAAGTAGTTTGTCGGATCATCAAATAGCATTTGAACCCCCCCCCCTGTCACTACCATATGTTTCTTGGGGCTGCTGCCAACAATTTACTTACTTTCTGTAAACTCTGGCAGAGCCGCCCGTCCGATAGCTTCGGAAACACCAACAGTGCTGTCTTTTCTCTGGTGAAGACAATCTCAGCTCGGAATCTGTTAGTTGTAGGTTTAGTTTTTCGGGTTCTTTTGCACCTTGGCAATCGGCAATGGAATTGAATTGCAAGTGAGTGACAGAAAGAGAGATTGACGGCAAAAGAAATGGGCGAAGCAGGAGAGGGAACGCTGAGGAGGGCGAGTGATGGAGATGAGCCCGGAGAGATGGAGGCAGAGAGGGGGGGGAGAGAGGAGGAGAAGTCGTTGACCTTCACTCCGTGCATCCAGAACCACGTCCAGCATTTAGCACATATGGCACCATCTGACTGTGTGTGTGTGTGTGTGTGTGTGTGTGTGTGGACGAGTGCTAGTATGAGAGCACATGCTTCCATATGTCTGTCTTTGATTTACATGCTAATGTTTACTTGTGTGGATGTGTGCGTGTGTGTGTGTGAGCGCTGTGTTTGTGGCTGTGCCGGCAAATACAGTGTGTATCTTAATTGGACTCCATTCAAGTGTTTAATTACTCGTTAGAGATGCTGCAAAGCAATCTATAGAGCAGCTTCTCCCCCGGTCGCTCCCTCTGCCCTCTGTGACTCCAAACCCACACGAGGCTCCAGCACCCCGACCCAAAACCACGTGGATTATTTATTTATTCCATTATGAATACATGGATTATTTCACCTCGTCAATCTGGATCAACCCGCTTGGATTTGGATGAAGACTCTCTTCTTCTCAGTCAGTCAGTCAGTCAGTCAGTCAGTCAGTCGGTCAGTAAGTCAGTCAGTCAGTCGGTCGGCTTGACACCCGGCCAGTTTGTTCATGTGTAAGATTAGCAGTCAGTCAGGTGGTCAGTAAATGAGCCAGTCAGTCAGTGGGCCAGTCAGTTATACGTGATGGTGTTGTCACCCTGTCAATCACTCCATCGGTTAATCTGTCAGACTGTCAATCATAGAACGAACAGAAGAACCAATAGACCCTTGATTTTTCTACAGCAAATCTGCAAGTGCAAGACGAGAACAGAGAAAACATTCATCATCAAAATACCACAAAACAGGGAAAAATGCAATTAACTTATATTAATTTCCATAATAAATAATAAAGTGGACTTTTTTTCATGTGCTTGCGTTTGAATCAGGAGAAGAATCCTCCTGTTTGTCCTGATGAGACTTGAAACAGTCTTTGTCTGAAATCACTCACTCACTATTCCCGTACTGCACCATATAGATACTTCTATATTATATTATATTATATAGATTATATAGTGGTTGGACGCTATTTTTCATGGTGCATTATGGGAAACAATGATTGCACTTTAAAGGGTGTAAAAAACTTTAATGAACATTGGGACCCCGCTACAAAATGGCAGACTCACTCTGTCGCTGGTATCTTGTATCATAAATATGGTTCGGCTCAGTCACTTGTTAAAGTTGTTGGTAAAATATCCGCTGGAGGTTTTATGGAAATATGAGAGTGAAACTTTCCAAAAGAAAGAAACTTTTTCTTTCCCTTGACAAACTCTCGGTGGCCATGTTGATTTACAGCCAAAAAGTATGTCAGAAATAAAGTCATGAAACCGAATGATAAAATCTGAAGAGTATTGATAGATTGAAAAATAAATCATCCTCCTCTTTAAACATTGACTCGGCGGCTTCGAGACATTTCTGCGGTAGGTCGGGGGGGGGGGGGGGGGGGGGCTGACACAAATCCTCCCTTGTCCCCGTGCTGAGGGATCTCACTTGGACATCAGCCATCAGCTCCTTCTCACTCGGCTTCGGGGACAAACCTCGTCGATACCGATACGGCCCGTCGCTCTTTACGCCGGCCCTCAGAAAACAAGCCGGCTGATAGCGGCCCATCATGCAGCCTGTCTGTCAGCCTGTCTGTCAGCCTGTCTGTCAGCCTGTCAGACGCAGCACGTGGGCCCGGCCTCTCATCCTGTCTGTCTGACTAACTTGTCCTTCTTGTCCGTCCATCACCGGCTGTGTCACTCTATCCGTCTTGTTTTTTGGGGTCTTTACCGTCTTCTACTTTTCGTCGGCACGCCTTAGCTTCCACAACACCAAGGTGCCAATTACCCTTCCGGGGGGGGGTGGTGGGTTCCATCAAGGTTTGTTATGTTAATTCGGTCTGTGGGTGTCGGGTTGGGAGCATGTTTGTGTCTGACAGTTTGTTTGTGTGTGTTGTTTGTGTGCATGAGTTTGCCAGGCGTTGGCGCAGGCGGCGGCGAGTCCGCGGGGGGGCTCCATGTTTCCCGTCTTGACGAAAAAAACATAATAACCTTTCAGATGTGCTGAATGTCACCGCGCTGATCCATGGGCTACATTATGCCGAGTGACAGATGTGGAGCTTGTCACCGCCACACAACTTGAGCGTTGGCAAATGTGAGCGTGTGGTGTGGTTTTGATGGTTTGTTTGTCATGCTGTGTTGCAGACGTACAGAACAACACACGTGTGTTACCTTTTTCTGTTTGTTGTGTTTACGTAGAACGTTGGAGGAGCTGATACACATAATTAAACACATCTTAACGAGGGTATACATTGCACCGCATGTGTTCATGTATGGATTTGATATATGTGTCAAAATGTGTGCGTGTGCCCTGGTGTGTTACATGCAGGTGTGTGTCTCAGTGTGTGTTTGTGTAGAAGGCGGGAACCTATTTACTTTGCCCCACATTCTGAAGGCATCGGCAGCGATTCAGTGGGAATCATGGGGAGAGACGACAGCCAGAGAAAAGAAAACCTCATGCTGAGAGAAAAGCATCTAAAGAGACTTAGCAAGAGGAAGATGTGTGAGTGTGTGTGTGTGTGTGTGTGTGTGTGAGTGTGTGTGCATGTGTGTGTGTATCGATGGGGAGGAGGGATGTCATTTTTAACATAAAAAAAAAATGAGAAGAGAGCATGAGGCTTGATGGGGGGGATAAAAATACGTTCAAAGGAAGAGGGGGGGAGGGGGGAGGGGGGGTTAAGACAGAGACGAGATCAAGGACGAGAAAAACAGAGAAGGGAAGAGAAGCAAAAACGACTGCAAAGAGGAAACAGCATCACGATGTCAGAAGACACCTGGAGGGGAAGTGGGAGGAGAAGAACAGGGGGAAGGAGAGCGAGGAAATGAAGCTGAGGTGAGAGAGGAGAGAGGAGAGGAGCTAAAGACAGATTGAAGACGGAGAGATAGAAGCCGGGAGTAATGTGGAGTCGATTGAAGAGACACTGAGAGTGACTGAAGCTACAGAGTGAGACACAGGATACTTAGAAACACACACACACACACACGTCAGGAAGCTGTGGTGACTTCCTGCCAAAAAGCCAAACAAGGTGAAATTGTGCACATTTCAGAGGAGGAACTGGAAATCTGTTCATTTCAAAGGCTCCACATTTCCACTTGGCCAGCAGCCCCAGCACGGATAGGTGATCGTTGTGGGAGTTTGTTACTGTAAATAAGAGGATGATGATAAACCCAGCACACAAAGGGATCGCCCACTGGGCCCAATGCAAACAAACTTGAATCTTCCCAACGTTTAGCCTTGGAACTGGGAGAGCGGAGATGAATCAGATGTTTCAAACTAGAAAGTTAATCCACATCTGAGTCATCTGACGTTTCTTCTTGACTCCTCTTCTGAAGAAAGTGGAGTGATGTGTTGAATAAAGAGAACAAACTTAGTTTTAAGTTTCCTCCAACAGAAGGAGAACTTTGATTTCCCTGGTCAACTCGAATGTGTGTCTTTCTTTTCCTTTACCTTGGATTCTAAGTCAAAGGTCACATTCGGTGTTTCTCGACAAAATACTCTGTGTTGAGCGCATTTTCCTTCTTATAACACATTTGCTTTTTGATTATATTTTAAATCTGGATTGTGTATATCCACATTAGCCTACTTGCAGTCTTTCTATTCACCGTCTCCCACAAGCTAGCTAAAAATTCAAATATGCAGTGTTTTCATCTAAGGTCACAAAAAGCTAACTTACCCATTTCCCCCAATTTGTTACCATACACGTTAAAAAGAAACATGATGTCGCCCACCTGACCACTAAATGGGCTGTAGCCTGGTTTATTGCAAACGTGGCTGTGGAGAGCATCTCCTGTTTCACTTGACCCATCTCTGTGAGAAAAAACCTGGACGGTGACTTGGAGGCGACTCTCTCTCTGACTGACATCCCCGTGTACCCGGGGTTTCACCCTGCTGGATGCACACGGCATTACCAAGTGCCACGGAGGGAGATCAAGTGAGGCTGGAGAAAAAGGAGGAAGTTATGCATGGAGGGAGAGAGGAGGGCGACATAGAGGGAGAAAGAGAGAGAATGGAGGGAGAGAGCGTCCTTTGATGTTTGTTCGCTGATCCGGTGTTTAGGACACAAGCAGGTAAACATCCGAGGCTTCTCCGTCATCAGGCTCCTGGAGGCTTTGATCAGGACCACGTTGAAAGATGCTGTTGATGACTCAGTGGGGCCTGAATACTAAAGAGAGACCCACTACACACACTTTTAACTGTACGCACAAATACTTCTACATCTACAGTGCGTTAATGCAGCACAAACACACACTCGCTATACACACACACACACTCTCCTCTCTTAATCTTTCATTTCAACTTTTGAACTCCTCCATTTCTAGCTGCTTTTCAACCCGGACGTGCACACACACACACACACACACACACACACACACACACACACAATACCACAAAAACCTTTTAACACCGGCTCTTCAGCGCTGATTGGGGTGCGAGCCAGATGAGAGCCAGCAGCCGAGAGGCAGAGTGCTTCAGCCGCATCTGGCTAACCTCAGCAGACAATTCAATCCCAGGGAACGAGTGAGGAGAATCTGAGAGACATCGGGGGGGATTAAAGAACGAGGCGAGCCATCGTATCACATTGCAGAGACGGTGTTAAATAAAGAAATGGCTGAAACAAACATGCACTTCAACAACACTAGTGTTTTAGAGACTTTTCCATGGAGACGCGACAAAGTTCTGAGAGCAGAAAGTTTTGAACGTCCGTCCTTCTTTTGCATTCTGAACCTAATCGTCAAGTTTTTCCTACTTTGGGCAGATTCAGGTGTGAAAATGATATTGACTGTCAATACCCCAGAGATACAGAAAGCTATTTCTCACTGGAAACGAAAGATAATCAAGTTTTATCACCTGAAAAATATGGACTCTTGTCCTGGTGGTGCAGAATGAGTCAAGGGATAAAGGGAATATTCTAGTTTATAGTAAACTACCTGAGAGGCTCTATGTGTATAGTTTTATATTACTGTACTTTATGATCCGTCAAATTATAAGGATGGGATCAGTTTTGAAGGAAGATGTTGTTTGTTGACAAATACAAACATTTGTAGTGAACATTTGTGCAGTCGTTCTTCATGTGTGTTGCATTTTGTCGTATATTTTCTTTTTTGAAACCACAACTCTAAGTCACTGAAGTTAGACATAGTGAAATAGTTTGAGACAGTAGAAGGCCATTACAAAACTTTGGTAACAAAGCCGTGCTGTAGCTACCTGAACATAACAAACCTGCAAGATAGACGATAGAACTTTAAATGTTTTCTCTCTGCTGTCCTCATATTGTTTGGTTCATCCTTGTAAACCACTTTGTGCAATAAAAACTTATTGAAGAGGGACAGTAAAGCTCTCTGAAGGAATCAGCTCGCTAATGGTCAGCTAGCAAATGGACCACGCTGCCAAGGCCACAAGGAATGAATTGAATTTGCTCAGGTCTTACTGGTATAAAGGGTAAATACAATAGGTTAATGGCTGTTTCCAGCAAACGTATATCAACAAAACAACTACAATGAAAAAGAAGGAGTGCGTACAAATCACTCCCTATTTATCATATTGTGCCTCTGCCATTTTGTTCAAGTGTCTGAATTCTGAGTGTGTGAAAGTTTCCACCAAACAGTGCCCCTCAAAAATTCAACAATGGGACAAAAACCACAGAGGTCACGGTTTCTGCAGTCGGCAACAATACCCACAATGCACAATGCGTTTCACTGCTGAGCGTCCGCTGTAAAGGGAATGAGTGAACAAGGGTGAGATTCCAAATCCTAACACTAACCCACTCGTATTCTGGTGCAACACTGTGAAGTTTATTTATCACGTAGATATTTTAGTTGTTTTCCTTCTGCATTTGTCTAAAATTGAAGATGCCTCCCGATAACATTGAAATAACAGCAATGTGACTTTCATGGAACTCCCACTGGATAATCCAGCGACTTCACTGTGCAGACATTTCGTCGGCGGAGCAACTTCCTGCATAAGAAATTGTCCCGACGACAACATTTGACAGTGTGTGTGTGACACTAATGAAATTCCGTTCACCTTGACTGTATTTGGGTCGGAGGCAGATTCCTCCAGTGTGTGTTTTTTTTTAAAGGTTGAACCAATGCTTCGAGAATAGGAGGATTTCTCACACAAACACACACACACACACACACACACACACACACACACACACACACACACACACATCTTAAATTAAAAGCAGGGAAATTATTCATGCGCTGTCGTAAATTTTGACATTATCAAGAAAATGACACTTAAAGGGTAGAAGACTGGGAATATGAGTCCTGCACTGGGAACCACTATGTATTTAGGATGAGTCTCTCTCTCCTCTGTCTGCTTCCTGCCTCTCATCAGTTTTAAACAATACTTTCGGCTGCAGGAACCAAATATCCTGATCTAGCAACCTGAAGGCTGAAGGTGTCGGGTTCTAACAAACTTTTCATACAATGATATTCGTCTTTTAATGTCTTGCAACATGAGTCCAGACCCAAAAGCCTTGTTTCACTAGTTTTCACCCCTGACCACACCCACCACTGATTTCACAGTGCACTGACACACCCGATAATCATAATAATAAACTTTATGTATTTATAGCACTTTTCATAGCAATGATGCAAAGTCTTTTAAAAAGAAGAAACAACCACAAAACAATGGAACATGAGCAGAGGAAACAGAACAATAGAGAAGATGGAATTATATTAATAGATAAATAGGATTAGTCCATGTAAACCACAGCCTGTGCAAATTATCTGTCAAAGCTTTCATAGAGGGAAAAGTTTTAAGAAGGGATTTAAAAGATGCTTCAGAATCAGTCTGTTGAAGTTTAATTGACAGCATAGGCCCGGTCAGCCTGACTAACAAGGGTCGACCTGGGAGCAGCATCACCAGGTCAGTCAATCTGTGAGGTATTTGGGTGCAAGGACTTTAAAGACCTCAGGTGGAACCCAAAAGTAAACTTGCACTGTCTCACTGCACCAGGTTGAGAAGTTAATATGTTAAATTACTCTTAAGTTAATAGAGTTGTGTGGACGAGGTTGTGGGTGAATGGTACAAAGAGCCTGACCTTCACGCCAGATGCATCCCTGGTCCCACCGGTCGTTAGGTCCAGGCAACACAAGCACTTAGTGATGGCTTTATATAAATAAACATGTTGTGTCTGAAATTACTGCAAACTTTTTCTGGATTAAACCAGACTTTATATACACTCTTTAATGTTAACCAGATGTTGTGAGTGCCTAAAAATTCATAGAAGTTAAATAGCTACTAAATTAGAGTCTAAATAATAAATAGTCTGAAAACATGTTACCGACAAGTTTAGTCACAACATCATTAGAGTTTACAAACTAGGGAAATTAACGTCTTGACCTCACTGTGTTGATAGAAAACATAATTTATTCATATTAAACTTTCTTTCATAAAGTATTAGCTGTTGGAAATTAGTTAAATAAATAAATATTATATAAACACAGTTGCTCAGAGTTGGAGCGGCGTTAGAAAGAAAGACACACCAATACCTGCGGCAGTGACACCCACACACCTCACTCATACACACACACACAAACTAACACACACCCACACACATACACACACACACACACACACAAGTTCTGTGAGGAAGATACATGACGTAAGTGAGAGTGCATTCTCATGTCTTTTTTGGCCAGTGCAGTGTGTGTGTTAAATTCCAGATGACACACAGCCTTAGAGGCAGCGATGCAGGGACACACACTCTCATCCAAGTATGACTTCACACACACACACACACACTCATACACGTATGACTTCACACACACACGCACACACACACTCCAACATGTTCTGTTCTGAGTAGCTTAATACAACTTAATATATCCTGGCACATTAGCCCTTTCTTAGATTGAGCATCCTCACTCATCAAGACCTGTTTCAACCCCCCCCCCCCCCCCCCCCACACACACACACACATACACACACACAGACACACACACACACATACACACACACACATTTCCATCCAAGCACACAAACACACACGTACACACATAGTGGATGCCCAAAGTGCTAACGCTCAGACGGTAGTCATCCATAAATGTATCAGTGCACAATCAATAGGCAAAGCACATTTGTCTCGGATGGAAACCCACAATCGTACAAATTAAAAAAGAAAGATGGAAAACTCCTCTTCCATCTGCTCTTCCTCCAGCTGGCCTCCTCCTCCTCCTCCTCCTCCTCCTCCTCCTCCTCCTCCTCCTCTTCCTCTTTCTTCCTCTGCATTTTTGCTTATTTCTGACTTTTTCTATCCCAAATTTCATGCAGTCTCATTACCCCCCCCCCCCCCCCCCCCTCCTCCACTCTCTGCCTCTCCCTTACTTTTGTCCTCAGTCTGCACGTATTTCCACTTTTCCCCTACCATTCCTCTCTTTGTCTCACTCCCTCTGTTCTTTCCTATCACTCCTTTTATCCTCATTCCGTGCATCTCTCCCTCTGTTCCTCTCTCTCTCCCTCTCTGCGTCTCCCCTTTAGTTGTTAATCAGAGTTGATTGGGAGCAGAGCGAGCCGAGAGGAGCTCCCCAGTGGATCAATGCATCTAAATGATCTGCTCAAGGATCCCTTTAGAACCTGCGAAACTCGCTCTGATAGGGCACCGAAGCATGAAGGCACTCATTACATCTAACTCACTTCCTGATTTGCCCTCTGGGAGATAGATAGGACTGGCGTTATTGGGATAATTTGTCCCAAAGCTAAATATCCCGCTAACCAAAAGTGCTTAGACCGAAATGTTTTCATTCGAGGCAATCAATTACTGCCAAGGTGAGGAGGAAAATGATGAATTTGTTTAAAGAAGGCGTCTGTGTGCGGGCACGCCATCTGAGACGACGAGACAACTGGCTTTGTTTATGCTCATTTGATTGCAGCCATCTTCCTGCGTCTCAAAATTTACCGAGCTCGGAGAAACAAGATTTGATAACGTGCAGCAGCTGAATTTTAAACGCTTTTCGATGTGGTACATTTGAAATCAAATTGATCGTGGCCATATGGTGACGGGTGACGATCGCGACAAATGCCAGAGGAAGTGATCGCTGCAGAATCAGACGCATGCACATATCACACAGTTGAATTTAAAACATCCTTTAAAGCAGGGGTCTTCAATGAGGACCCCCAAACTGGTGGAGAGATGGAGCAGGGACCCCCTACTTTATATATTGTATAAAATGTTGTTTTATATTAAACTGGGCCTAGTGCCATATATAAACATAGCTACCCTGTTATTGTGCATTCAATACTAAGCTATTCAAATATAATACGGGTTCATATATTCATGTTTTTAATTCAAACATGTGCTAGGTACAGGGTGGTCATGCCACTGCCATTTCTAAAGAAACATCTTGCATACAACACTGAGTTATTAAAGTAATTACAGATTCTTTTTTTATTTTAACGGACATGTAGAAGAGACAGTGAATCCTCAAGCCATCTGTGGATGGAACACATACTTCCATATTAGTGAAATGTCAGACCCTGATGGGTAGCACACAACTTATCTAACCTTGGACGGATGGAGGTTGTCAGGCAGAGGGTCAAATCAGCCTCTCAATATGTTGGATGCATGTTAATATGTATTTAAAAACATTTAACATTTCTCGAATCAACCAATCATTTAGCGACTCCCCCTGCAGTACCTCTGCGGACCCCCTAGGGGTCGCGGACCCCCTGTTGAAGACCTCTGCTTTAAAGTGTTTAGTGAAGAATATTCAAAGTGAAACGTGAATATCAAAATCACTGTGGTTCGTTGGAGACATTTTAGGAGCGCCTTAAATAAAACATCTGAAGTATTAAATACTTTAAAGATGCTGATTCATTTTGTGGCTGTAAACTTTATATTCTTTAGTATATTAAGCTAAGACTGTTTTATGAATACGTCTCGTGATGTTCTCTATACTTTTAAGTATTTCATCCACAGCCGGGTGGGGATTAGTCGTCTGTGTCACAAAGCTCCATTTTCTGTTCCAAACTGTCAGTGAGCTGAAATGTTTCTTCATAACCATAAACACTGACGCTGTGAGTTGAGCTCAGATTCACCATCCTGCTGCGGAGAAATACTCACAAGAGCATCAAATATGCACCAGTGCATTGGTAGAGACACTCTCTAACTAATGCACCGCAGTCCTGTTTGACTAATTTCTGCAAAAGAGGGAAGAAAAACAGTATCAAGCTGTTTTAGAGGAGGATTTAGACTCTCTTAAAAAATGCGAGTAGGTGTTCATGACCCATTTTTAGACATTTATGTTCTCAGAAGGCGCCGGCGGGCCTGAGGCGGGGGTTCACAGACAGGCTAGAGGAGTTGAAAAGTTCAATCATAACACACAGTTGGCTTTTTCAGCTCTTTATCTTTTAATGGCATTTGTTGGCAATGACGAAAAATATAGAATATCACAGGTCTCATCCTTTAGGGAGAGAGAGAGCGTCTCACTCCAGCGACTTCGAGATTGTAAACACGAGTCCCGCTTCCCGAGCACACGAGCAGCATTGGCACAAAAACCATAAACCTAAAGAGAGCTTGTATTATGTGGGGGAAAGCATGCAGCCATATGGTTGTAATATATCATAACTAGCAGAGGCTTTTGAAAGGAGACGGGCGGAGATGCCAACTTATGTTTCTCCATATGTTACCTGCACATGATCCTTGACTCGCTGCCAGAAGGAGGAAGAAGGAAGGAAAACTGCAAATTCCTCCACTGCACTTCCCGTCCACAATGTGTTTCTATGCACTGCTCGTCTTCTTCACTAACCCCTGACCCACTTCTATTCATCACACCGACCCCAGTGATCTGGGATGTGTACGGAACTAAGTGGACTCTTACCACAGCTGCCTGTATACACTGCTTTAGGCGATGGGATAATAATGTGTGACCTCCTCCATCACATGACCCACTTCTCCTGAGTGTCAGAGGAGTCGGCTCATTGAGGAGCTCTGACAGGAAGGAAGACTGGCTCTCTAACATAGGAACCTTTCCCATGATGCATAGCTGACAAAGATAAATCCTATTTTATTAAATTAGTCGTACAAAACACCCTGTTCTATGTTTTTTCTATGCACTGCCATTACCCTCTATAATAAAACATTGGAATTGTGCTTGGAAACAATGCGTTGAATGTCTCAGGGCTGCAGTTGTGTAGCTCCCTGTGACCTCTCAGTCTCCTGTGGAGATGTGCAAACACAGAAATGTCCAAACAGCAGTCATAATATTTCATTTGATTGCCGTGCACAGCGTGATTGCACTAAACGGACCCTCGCCGCAGTTTTCCTTTCGCCGTGCAATCATTCAGAAACTCGATATAGGTTGTAAATATTCATGGTTTTGCAGAGATGTATTTTTAAACTAAACTGTTGTCACACGGACGTCTGCCCACTGATTAAATGCATATTCCTTACCCTGTTCATTTCTTGAGGAAACTTTAATATCCGTTCCTTTGTGTCTTGCAGGTTCTGGCACGGAGAGTACAGGGTGGCAGTGAACATCAATGACTACCTGGACATCTACTGTCCTTACTATGAGGGTCCTCCGTCCCACGGGCGCATGGAGCGCTACATCCTCTTCATGGTCAACCACGAGGGCTACACTTCCTGCCAGCACAGGATGCGTGGCTTCAAGCGCTGGGAGTGCAACCGTCCCAGCGGTCCTGATGGACCCCTGCGCTTCTCAGAGAAGTTCCAGCTCTTCACCCCCTTCTCCCTGGGCTTTGAGTTCAGGCCCGGACATGAGTACTACTACATCTGTAGGTTATCAGCCTGGCACTGTTACTCCTTATATGTGTGTGTGTGTGTGTGTGCAGGTAAAAAGGGTGTTTGTCTGTTTGTTGTGTGCACGTAAGTGTGAGTGTGTTCGTGTTTGCATGTAATCCAACCTCCTGTTCAATATGCATTTGTAAGCCACGTGTAAATATGCAATCAACGGAAGCTGATTGAGAGAGTTCTCAAACACAGCCATGCCGCCATGTTGCTCGCACAGCCACAGGCGAGCATAACCCCCCCCCCCGCACTCGCTCACTCTCCTTATTTCTTGATGTATCTCTCTGCTTCTGTGGAGAGTGTAAGTGGTGTGCTCAGCAAAGTGGTAAAAATGTCACCAGGCGTAGTTTGTAATCATTTTTATATTAGCTGTATTGATGTTTCTCCTCACATCAACAAGTGATGTATTAGTATCACAGATGGGCTTCGCCCCCTGGGACTGTTTTCCTGAACAGAGTCAAAACGCTATCATTCCCCCGCCGGGCATGAGACAAATAGTTTCTTCAAATTACTCTTAAACATTGTTTTCAGCTGCCAGATGGGGGGGGGGATAGATTTACTGCATCCGAACAGTTTACTGCGAGATCACTGGGTTATCAGAGAAATGCACATTAAATTGACTTTGAAAAGCTTTGCTGTCGATGCCCAAACTTTTCCCGGCCGCTGCTCGGAAAACAGACACTTTTTTAAACTTCATACGTGATGACTTCCTGTTTGGATTCACAGAGCAGCCGGGGAAATGTCTGCAAAGGAACAAATGATCGATTGTGTTGATTTTGTGGCGAGAAGGGAGAAGATGCAGGGTGGCAAACTTAGCATTAACTACTTTGTAGAGTCAATAATGTTTCAGATGTAACTTTGAAAGGTTAAATCTATTTGACTTACTCTAAAGCTGTAACTGTTGTGTCTACCCAATGGTCAAAGCTATTACCTCCACCATGGAGGACATGTTTTCATCCCTGTCCATTTCAGATTACACAAAAACAACTCAACAGATGTTCAAAAAACTTTTGTGGAAGGAAGAGAGGAATTGGTTCGGATCCAGGAGTTGTTTTTAATCGTCTTTCACATTGCGAGATATTCAGCATTTTCACTGTTTTCCCAGGAATAATGCAAAGATTGATTATTTATTTACTTTCATATCAAATGCTGCTTGTCAACAGTAATTCTTTAAGACGTCTCCTCTAAAAGACATCGAGGAGCATGTCTGCCTCTACGCAGGTCGCCTCATTTATCCCTGAGGTGCGGCTCCACACTCTGAAAACCGACCTTAACCTCTTCAGTGGGAGATGAAGCGTTCCCACCATGACCCATAATGGGATGAGGGTCTCAGTCTCCCAGTCTAAGGTCGTCATGCAGGTGCAACATATTTCTTTGACTGACAGTGATTTGTCCTTGGACACAGACTCTGGCCTTAAAGATGTCATGTATCTCCATACTGACACATGTTTGAATTCAAATTTACTTTGTAATATTACTCTTGAATGTAATATCTGGCAAATCAAATCGTAACACACAACAGTACTTTATTGTTTTTACAGATGATGAGATAGAAAGCAAAACTATTTGTCAAAAATAAGACGAAATGATACCAAGTACTGCAAATATATTTTTTGTCTGTCGATGTCAAGTAGAACTAAATAGATGGAGACTGCAGTCGCCCTAATGTCCTTGTGTACTTTCCCAGTCGGTACACACACACACGCACAAACTCACACTCTTTTGTTTTCGGTCTCATGTAAGGATGGACAGGGCCCCTCCAGAGTTGTATAGTTGCTGACTATAGTAATGTGTCTCTGGGACCCCTGAGGGTTGTGTGTATTCCGCAAGGCTTGAGTGTGTGTGTGTGTGAGTGTGTGTGTGTGTGTGTGTGTGTTGTGGGGGGTAGGGCTGGTTGCGGGGTCAGTTGTCAGGCAATTGTGAGTCCATGAAAGGCCATGTCCATCATCTTGAGTGACAAGCGCACACACATTTTTGTCTCTCGCTGTTTCTCACATCAACATAACACACACACACACACACACACACACACACACACACACACACACACAGAGTCATCCACACATGAACAGGTCAGTATTGATGTGTAATGACTGCATGGGACATTTTTAACCACCCGGCCATTCCAATGAGTGTGTGTTTGTGAGTGTGTGTGTTTGTGTGTGTGTGTGTGTGTTTGTATGTGTGTGTATGTGTGTTTGTGTGTGTGTGTGTGTGTGTGTTTGTGTGTGTGTGTGTGTGTTTTTTTGTGTGTGTGTGTGTGTGTGTGCGCTCTCTACAGATATTCTACAGAGTAAAACACATAAATCTTTGATGCTGATTTGTGGCCGGACCTGTGTGCCTGTGTGTATGTGTGTGTGTCCCTGTGTGTGTGCCTGTGTGTGCCTGTGTGTGCACGTCGACGTGTGTGTTTGTCATGTGGTTGACATGTTCACAGGTCGGCTCCACCTCTTACTTCTCCCAGCTGCCATCTGATGAGGTTGAGTGGTTTCCAATGGGTTTCTGGGGGGGGGGACTGTGGATGTGCTGGGAACAAGAGGCACTGCAAGAGCTGATAAGACTTTTGAGAAAAAAGAAGAAGACAAAAGTGAAAATTGTTTGAGGTCACAGAGAGAAGAAGAGGGGAGGGAAAGGAAAAGGGGGTATCTGTCCACCTCTCTTTCTCTCCCAGTGTGGCCATTTCCCAGTCAAACAGTGGGGAAGCCAAAAACAAAGGGGTGCAGCGGGATAGAGAACCACAAAACAATCTCTCTGCACGCTGTCAGGAGGGAAGGTGGAGGATTTGAAGAAATTGGAGGCAAAGGAAGTGGGCTAGAGAGAAGCCATGAAAGGGTAAAGGAGGTGAAGGGCAGAGGGAAGGATGGAGGGAGGAGCTGTGGGCAGAGAGAGAGGGAGGAGAGGGCAAGAGAAGGGTCGGATTTATTTCCTGTGCTCGGCGGATCTTGATGATGGCCCTCTTGCGGGTCACCGTGGGCTCTGGCTGATGCGGACTTCCTCAAGGGAGAAGGCCAGAAGGTCTCCACACACGCTGCCGCAACCCATCAGGGTTTGTGCGCATATTCCTCAACACAATCCGCACATATACGTGTGTGTAGTGCTGGTCACCCGTCACCTCTGAGGTCTGCACTTCTATTTCACATCAGAGGGAAGTGCGACTAAAAACCCAGATTCAGTTTCATTCACTGCACTTTGATGTTTTGAACTACAGTCACTTTTTAACATTTCTGAGGGATTCAGACCGGGGGGGGGGGGGGGGGGGGGGGGGGAGAGCATGGTGGCTGAGTGGTTAGCACCGTCACCTCAACGCGAGAAGGTCGGTGCCGCGGCCGTGAGGAATTTGCATGGATTTCATTCCCCGTTTCCAAAAGTCATTCGAGTCAGGTCGATTGGAGAGCGGCTTATTTCCCTGAGGTCTGAATGGGAGTGTGACCGGATCCCAGTATGTGGGCTCATCCCTCACAGACCTGTTTACACTGCCTGAAGTGCCTAGTATGTTTACGGGAGGTAGCTTGGGACCACTGGTTTATTAAGAACTTAAAAGCACATTATAAAAAAATTTAAAAATATAATATATCCAAATGCTTGAAGCAATAAATTACATCGACAAACTAATAGGCTGGAGTAAAGTTATCCAGCGTAAATACTGCCCTTCCTTTACACTCCTGATTAACCAGCCATGACATATTTCTACAGACTTGATTACAATTTTGTGTGTTTCACTTTGCGCTAACAATTGCTCAGTGAAGGAGAAGAGATGTCTGCACGTATCTGTGTCAGAGGAAAAGAGGTCAGCGTCAAAGACGTCTCTGAGCTTCTAAAATGGGGACGATGCTCGACCACCGGCCTGTGACACTGATTTGAGATCAGTCAAAGTGAATTAAAACACAATTTGGAAGGATAACAGTTGATATAGCCGGGTCCTGCATTGTTATTTAAATGATAAGGCTTCTTGATGATCTTTGTTAATACTCACAAATCCAATACAAAAGGCCCAAACCTGGCTAATCACTAAGCTCCTTCGTTCCTATCAAAGACATATGTAGATATTCAGAAATCTATAATTTCTATAGGTTGATACCTCCACCAAGAAGCTAATGTTGCCCCCTGTCCGTTTGTTGGTTTGTTGTTTAGATTGTAAGCACGACTACACAAAAACAACAGATTTTAACGAAACTTGGTGAATGTTGTAGAATCCATTAAGATCTGGATCGGGGGGGCAGATCCCAAAAACTTTTCTCACTTTCCATAACATTTTGAGATGATGGAGTTTTTCCAGTTTTTGGATCTTAATGGAAGAAATCAGGCACGTTTGGGGAACTGGTATTTATGAGTGTGTGAGATTTGAAGCCGCTCGATTGGATTCATGGGACTAGGGTGTCCCCTGAATCTACTGAGTGGCATCTAGATTAACATTTGCTGAACCTGCTGGCAACTCTAGCTTTTAGCAAACACAACTTGCTACAGAGGTAAATAGAGCATCTGTTGGAGAATATTTTCAGCTGTGCAATAATACGCATACGGGGATCTAGTGAGTTTACAGCAGGACAATGAATCTGAGATTTCACCCAAAATTATGTTGTTGAGTGTGATTGGTTGTTTGTGTCTGGTTAGCCATATTCCAAAACGAACCCTAACCCTAATCAGAGTCCAGGGTGTAGCCCACATGTCACCCAGTGTCAGCTGGGATTGGCTCCAGCTCCCCTTAAGTGCCTCAGCTAGTGGATGGATAATGGATGCTCAGGTCTTGTTTTGGTTCCCAAAGTCCAATCTACCTTAATAAGTTGCATATTACCAAATAAATGTGTTTCATTTGTATTTCTTGTTGACCGGATTTATTATAAAGAGAGGAATGGGAGTGATGGGAGGCCCCTCGGTTTGTTTTTTTGCGACGGGGGTTCACAAACAGATTAATCAGGCCATGGCCGCAGCAATCTCTCCTCTCTCATCAAGCCGCTAACCACCTGATAATAAGCCTCCAGCCCTCAGTGACAGAACACTATCAAACTTTTATTAAATGTCCCCAATTACTTCACGAGTGCAATCAGCGGCGCAAATCACTTTATCTCTCTCGGCTAATCTCCTCGTCCAATCTCTCTGCTTCTGTTTTTTCTCCTCACAGCGTCTCCTCACCCGAACCATGTGGGGCGGGCGTGTCTAAAGCTGAAGGTGTATGTCAGACCTCCAGGTGAGTCACGCTCCAGCTACACACCAACACCCGCACAGACACACACACTCAACGACGCACACGAGGTCCAGATTGGCTATCAAGTAAAATTAGGGGGGGGATAAGAGGCTTGATAGAATGCCCCGGCATCAGTCTCTGCTCTGATTCACAGGCCGGCCAGGCAACACTTTAACACCTTTTGCACAGACACACACACACATTCTGACACATGCCGGCGCACACATAAGAATGCACAGGCGCAAACACGCACACACAGACGCGGAGAAGAGGCCCAGGCACAAAGTGGCATACGCACATCACATCAAATCAAATCACATCACATCACGTCGCTCTGGGTGTGAGGGAGACCTTCTGTCCTTGTAAAGAGAGAAGGGGATGAAAGTGCTCTCTGAAAACGCTAGCAGGCCGCAGCGCCGCTCTATTAGCTCGATTTACTCATGAGAAACCAGAGAGCAATCCAATAATAAACCAATCGCATACAGAAGAAGCCTAATCTAATATTAGACACTTCATATTTTTTTTTTATGAAATCCGCCTCATGCACCAGCCATGTGGTAAAAAGATGAAGCAGGTCTTTTTTTTTTTCTTCCCCCACCAAACAGCAGGCGGCCTGGTAACACACACACTCTTTAGAAAATAGCTCCTTTCAGATCGCTGACACCAGAGCAGACGTGTCGGCCAATGATAGTTGCCCGTTTCAGAAATAGCTAGACGGTGGATTGGCAGACACCGGGGGGGATCAGGTTGCAGCAGGCATTACGCTAACCTTGCGTTATCCTGAAAATCTACCTGAGCGCCTTTTTCCAAAGACGCCCTCGTGGGTTTCCTCGACCCCGAAGCCAGACTGAGGAATCAAACCCGGGTAGTTACACGTCTCCCCAGATAATGACACGGCTTTGAAGATCTCTCGTACACGGATGAGAGTCGGCCTTCGCAGCTTTCAAGGCTCAGATCATTCCATCTCTTTTTCGCTAAGGGGGAAGGAAATTCTCTCCTCCTCCATAATTACTGAAACAACATACGTTCTTTTATTCTGTCATTGCTGCGGCTCCTCTCTGAGATCCTGCTCTCTCTCTCTTTTTTTTTTTTTGTGTGCTGTTAAAGTAATCTGTCTGACATTGCAACTTCCATCTCGTTTTGTGAAATACTGTCACTCGGGCGAGCTGTGGGGGGCTGCACGTGTGGTGTGTGTGTGTGTGTGTGTGTGTGTGTGTGTGTGTGTGTGTGTGTGTGTGTGTGTCAGCTGCTCCAGATTCGGAGTCTCTGTGATTAAACTGTAATTAGGTTGGTTAAACCCCCTGCAGAGCTCAGTTGCTGCCGTCCTCTCCTCCTCCCTCTTTCCTCTTTCCTCATCCTTCTCTGCCATCTTCCCTCAGCCTCTCCCCGGCTGTTGAAGGGTGAGACTTCTCCAGTTTGTCGCTCAACGTTCCACACTGCCCCCCCCCCCCCCCCCCTCTACCCCCCCCTTGGACAGTCTCGCCTGTCTACCCATTGTCTCTAAATCCACTTCCCCCCCCCGTTCATCCGCTCTCAGATTGTCTTGTCTCTCCGTGTCCCTCTCAGTTCAGAGCTTTTGTTCGTGCTCCTCTTCTCTCTGTTTCAGATGGGTCGGGATATGATTCTCCGGAGCCCTTCCTGACTGATGGAGGTCCGAGCTGGAGGCCAGGGTGCGTGGCCCTGTTAGCTGTTCTGGCCTCACTGGGACTCTCCTCCTGGCTGTGATCCCCTCTCCCCTTCTTCCTGGAGCTCCCACCCAGGGTTGCCGAGCCGGGCTGGCTGTCCCTCTAAATCCACCACCCCTCAGGGAAGCCTTCTGTCTCTGTCCCCCCCCTCCCCCCTCCTCCTCTCCCCACCTCCACCTCCACCTCTTTACAACCACCAACCCACCCCCACTGCCAGCCCCCCTCCATGGCCCAGCCGTGGACACCCTACCCTGGCCTGGCTGAGAGGGCTGGGGTCGTGAGCTGCCTGGGAATCGACCCTTCATCTCTGATCCCCGACTTCTGGGTGGGACAGCACCTCTCAGCCTGAAGAACACAAGGGAAATGTCTCTGCACTCATATCAGGGGGTCCTTTTTTTGATTTGACTATTGACTTTTAGCCACCGATGGGGTAGATATAGCCGTGGCCATGATTAAACTTGTCGCGTGCAATTCCTATCATCCGATCACGGCAGGATGCATTAAGCGATAGGCCTGGATGCACAAAAATTGGATTTTTTTTGCACACATTGCTATCCCATCCTCACACCAAGTATTGGAAGTGGCCAAGCTTGAATTGTAATTGGAATTCTGCACTGCATCTGGATGAATTCCAGCTGCAAGGAGAAAAAAAAAAAGAGCCGATGTACAGAGATGGAGAGGAAGGAGAGCGGCCCGGCCTGTGCGGAAAAAGAAAATGGGGAAACGACGCGGGCACCGATTTAAATATGGGAAATGTAATATTGTTTGTGTTGATATTTTCAGACCCAGTGTATATGCACAGCGACGTGATATAAAGGTCATAGAGATTGATTTTTTATGAGAAGCTCAGATATCATATTATAATGACAAGTATAACCGTAGCCTGTTTCAGTAGGAGGGTTTTTGGGTGTATGTGGGGACGAGGGGGGTTTTCTGGGCGGTGTACATTTTTTCAGGTGGGACGTGTTTTGTCTTTGTGTTTCTAAACTAAGCATTTATCACGGCCTGGCCAGCACAGGCGTCTTCAGCACCGTCTACTGTCGACCGGGTCGGGTGACTTCTGGAACCATGTCCTTTCTCATGTATGAATGTACCACTGGTCACCCACCTCTTTGTCTCTCTGTATTCTTATATTTTTTTGACTGTGGTCACTTACGGTACCTTCTCTTCTTTCGGACTGGCAGGATAAATGGGGTTGGGGGTGGGAGTATGGGGGAGTGGGGGGGGGTGTTAAAGGATGAAAGGGTGAGAAAAGGAGGCGACACTCAAGTTGCATGACCACTGTGAAACCCCTCGGATCAATCTTGTTTGTAACGATGATATATTTTTTCATGGGGAACAATCAGAACCACCCTGCCACCGCTCTCTTGCTCTCCCAGAGACTCGTTTTCTGACATCAAAAGGAACAAAACATAAAAAAAAAAAAAAAAAAATCAAACCTCTCTCCTCACACGCTTTCTCCTGACTGGCTTTCGGTCATTTGATGGACCCGAGGGGGGGGAACTGACTGGAAATCCCCCCTCAGAGCCCAGGCCAGATCACAACGGACGTGAACACTGACTGAAGCTGGTCCTGGCTGTGGGGGGGGTTAAACCACAATGTCGGAAGTGCATAGACTGTGGTATATGAGGGGAGGTGTGTGTGGCAGCAGGCAGCATCACAACAACAACACACACGTGGGGCACTCATACACAAACACACACATACATATACACATACAGTCTGTGATTACAAGGCTGTTCCTCTGGTGGGAGCATCCATGGGCGTACTTTAAAGGGAACAGCACAAAGAGAGGGGGAGCGGAGGAGGGAGAGAGAGAGAGAGAGAGAGAGAGAGAGAGAGAGTGTGTGTATCATGGGACTGAGACTTCTTTAATGTTGGGAAGGGAACATAATGAGTAAGCACTGTGAACACACACATGTACAGATACACCCACACAACCACACACACACACACACACACGTGCAGACATTAACACACAGACATTTTCAAAGACATGGCATGCACATAATACACACACACACACAATACACACACAAACGAGGGTAAGCACTTCCTCCCTGTTTCATCTTATTTTTGTAGCATTTAAAATCACTGTTAATTACTCCTGTGTGGGATGCAAGTGATGGGGTATAGCCTGTGGATGATTAAAAAAAATGTGTCTTCTCTTCTTCTATTCCACGATGCTGTCCTGCTATCGTTCTCCTTCTTCTTCTCCTTCTTCTTCTTCTTCTTTTTCTTCTTCTTCTCCTCCTCTTCTTCTTCTTCTCCTCCTCTGGTTTGTGATCCATGGTTGGTAGTGGTAGGATGCCTCCAGGTCTCAGCGTCATGTATGAGTTTGTCTCCTTTTCTGTTCGTGGTGTTAATTTTGTGGAAGCTGACCTCATTCATTAATGTCAATCGGTCAAGAGTAAACACAGGAGTCGAGCGAGGAGAGAAACACACAATAAAGATTGTCTTTTTGTCTACTCGGAAAAAAACGAGACAAGTGAGTCGGGGGGTTTTTCTCATTGGAAATGTGAATTCATGTGATTGTATTCATGTCTCAGGCTCCTTCCTACCTGGGTCTTTATTTGGCCCCAGTCAATCTTCCTCTGACGTCAAAGTCCTGGGACGCTGAACGCTGAGCTCTGCCAGTCAAAGCATGAAATTATTCAGATGAAATCATCCTCTTCCAATCTTCAGCTGTTTCTCCCTCAGCGATGTGACAGCTAATCTGAACTGCTGACAACGTGGAGACTGGGTGCTTGATAGCCTCTCCTCTCTTGTTTCCATCAGCTCTCCAGCAGGGTGGCCCATCAACTGCTCCTTTATGTGTTCTCCACTTCATTTTTTTTTGCTGCACTACATTAATATCACAGCTTCGGTTCTCCGATTTAAAATTTTTAACAACACAATCTGACCTATTACAGAGTGTGCAGTTACCATGTCACATGACGGGTGTTTATGAGTGCGTCTCGATTCTGGTGTTTTTTATATGCATATTTTCACTTTGCGCATAAATAGAAATGAGTGTAAATGCAGGAATTAAAAAATATATAAATATATTAAGTAACACTTGAAAAGAACAAATGCCAAATTTCCATTGCATTTTCCATCCTTTGGGTTTGAGGTTTGACGAGTGCTCTTTCAGTAACTCAATCACATTGTGCCCTATTTTCTCTGGTGCTTTAATGGCCCCCAACTGGAGAATGAGCTCCTCCAGGGTCTTTTTTCTCAATGTGCTTAACTCCTAATATTTGCATGACAGAAGTGGATGAAAAAGTGTTTCAATTTACTTGAATTCTGGGAATATGGTAACAATATTCGGAGGGAGAGTTGCCTAGGGGCTGTTTCCACTCCACATTTCTCCCGTGGTTTCATTAAAGGTAGGGTTGGTAAGTTGTTTCAGCCTGTCACTCACAATTCACAGAAAAGTCGTCTTCTACCAGTTGTCAGTTCGTGTGCATGTGTTTTCAGAGCTTTGACCAGAGGGCAGATGGGAAGTATCGGTCGTATAATGAACTGGAGCCTGCTCTTGCTATTTTTATCAGGATTACCAATCCTAGCTTTAAATATATAAATGTAAAACATGTTTTGATTAAAAGAGTTTGAAGTATTCATATCTCTAAGAGAGAAAAACTTTTCATTCCCTCTTTTCTTACCTCATCATTTGTCAGCCTTCAGATTTATCTTGTGATTAATCACGTGGCCAGACTCTTAGTTTGGGAACCACTGGATAAAGCTGGACACCTATAACACTACAATATTACATATGCATTGATGCATCCCTTTTACCACACTATTATATAATATATAATAACAATAGTAATTTTCCACCTCAGTGTTTGTAGTTTTACTTAAGAATGGTCTGAATACTTCCTCCACCACTGTGGTTCACTACACAGAGAAGTTGCTCTGAAACTGGACAGGTTTGATCGTGTGCCTTGAATAAAACACGGGCAATTGCATGTGATGCCTAAAGGCTAAAAGTCCTTTAAAAAAAGAATATCAAATGTTTCCTCTCTTCTAAAAGCTCCGTAGATTTCCAGGAGATATATGGACATGAAGAGATCAACAATAGACCCTTTCCCCTTAAGGGTATTGTAAGGGCCGGTATCGTGAAACATTTATCAGCCCCGTTCGAAAAGCGTCACTTGAAACCACCGACTTGTCTCTTTTAGCAGCAAGATGCAAAACGAATAGAAGAAATGTTGTTTTGGGGGAAACTAAGGTGCATGAATAATAGATGAGGCCTGGCCTGCCATGTTTGGCCCAGCCGTGCAAAGCGGGCTAATGGCTATCGATGTCTCTGGTTTCCGTCAAATTGCTTCATATGAGAGCTCAATTTAAATGGAGGAAGAGTATATTCCAGTGAAAGGTAGACGAGGGAATAAAATGGATCTCTGAATACCGAGACACGTGCTTGGTCAGCCAATCTTTGTCCTGACAAGTATCGGGTGCCGGCGGAATTAGCCCAACGTAAAATTAAGCCGATCAAGCAGGGCCTCGGAGCCCTCCCATGTCACGGCCCGTGTGAGAGGGAAAATGGAGGGGAACGGAGCCAGATAAGGAACAGATGTGCTCCTTGAAATCATGAGAAACCCGTCATCTGGACCATGTCACTGTCACACATGCTGTAAACACACCATTATATCCTCGTGTATTCTCCTCCAGATCGCATTAATCTCCTGTGTTATTTTAGCGTCTTTCATTGCTGGCTCACATGTGGGACAATAATTGGCGAGAATCAAATTTGGCCTACATGATGTTGGTTTTGGCAATGACAAAAAGGAAATGCAGATGGCGACCCTTTTCACGCTCTCTTCCCTCTTTCTTCTGTCCCTCATCTCTTCTTCTGTTGATTTCTTACTCTTGCGACACGGTATTAGGCTACAGGCTAATCTATTCTCCTCTCTCCCCTGTACTTTTGTCTCCTCGCGCTCAACTAACTGGCATGATTTAGGAATTATGGAATTAGGGCAGCGCTCCCATCTCTATTAATGAGAGAACGGCATGATGAAAGAGCTTGATCCTGAGCGTGCCATCTGTAGTCACTATTACACATTCACTTAATCTATCTCTCTTTCTCTCACCACTTTCTATTATTTCTCTCTCTTTCTTCCTTCCTCTGTCAAACACACACACACACACACACACACACGCACACACACACACACACACACACACGCTCCCACCTCACTTGTTAATTACAGAGAAATACTAATTCGTAGCTCTTCAAGCACTGTTGGATGTGGCGTGAAATGGTGAAATGGCATGGCAGGAAAGTTAAGTATAGACCACACACCTATGTATAGACACAGGTGCACACACACACACACACACACAAACTCACAGGAGTCCAGATGGGCCGTGTGTTATTGCTGAATAATGCATGCTATGTAGACTCTATAAAAGATACATGGGCCGAGAAAGCTGGGCACCATGCAGGCACCCTTGGGGCAGTTCAGCGAGGGCAGTGCCGGAGCGTCCTTGTGCAAATTTGGAGCCGCTGCGAAACATTTCCAGCTCCTTAGTATTTAGCTGTAGGTGAGCCAACATAGGGGGGGAAATATATATTTAGCAGTTAGAGAAGGAATTTGCCTTTCAGACATTGTCGGCTGATGGCTGGCGCTCGGCCCCGTGCCTTTGCAGTCACCTTGAACAAGCTTTCTGTGGTTTAAAACATAGAACTTGGGGGAATTGCGCAGCAGATTCGATGCTAGAGGCTCAGATTACAGAGCAGAAAAACACTGTGGAAAGAGGAAGTATCCAGCAGTGTGCCTTCAATCCTCAAAACACGCTGAGGAGGAGAGTGGGAGGAGGGTGCGGGGGGGAGGGGGGGAGGTCTGGGTGAAGGGTAAATGCTGCACTCATGTGGGGAGAATGAGCAACGCCCAAGCGCCTGGTTCTGGAGTCACGTGACAGGACATGCGCACCATCGAGTGCTGCATTTTGGAGCCCGTCCACAGCTCGTGACTCTTTTCAGTTTGAAACGCAACTACTCAAACTAAATGAATTAGATAAAACTGCCACTACATTCGCCTAATTAAGAGAATCACAATACCCAGAAATAATTATGTCTCCTCATTAATGAATTAATTAAAAATGAGGGACTTTGAATGAGTTGGTAAAGTTTTCAATGATCTTTGTTTTAATTCATTATTTATTTTGGCCCACATTTTCAAATTCCACAAGAAACTCCGTGCAAAAGAGTTTACTAAAATAAAGTAAGAAATACAAAAATATATAAGAGTAGGCTGATCCAATAGTGTCTATATAGAAATAATTTATTAAAAACCCAGTTTTGAATTTGTTTATCACCTTAACCCAAAAAAATGTTAGCATTATTCGTAACCGAATATTTCCAGATTGTTTTATTACTACTTGATCAAAACCATAACGTATAGGAGCACTTGTTCTAGCTAGCTTTGTTCATATACAACTACTCAAACAAAATAAACCACGTCATAACATTTTGATATGCGCTACAAAATTTCCCAAAATAATATTTTTCCTCACCAATCAAAAATGAGTTACTATTCTTAATGAGCACTTTGACTTACGATCATTCAAGTACAATTTGATTACAATGATCAGGTAAAGTTTTAAATTTTGATTAGTGTTAATATTCAGTTTCGAAAATAATTTTGAACAAAAAGGTGTAGCTTAGTCAGTATAGACATAAATCTGACAAAACAACAAATAAACAATACCGACAAAAAGGGTAGTTACAAATATTAACTCCATTTTGAACTTGTTCATCACTAGATATAAACGTTTTTATTTCATCATTATATGTATATATGAGTGCAGAAAATAAACTAAATACTCCAAGACATAAAGAAAACACAGAAAAGAAAGAATTAAATTAACGTAAAAGTTAACAGTGAATAAAAGGTAAATTAAAGCAAATGGATCAATCAAATCACATTAATAAGAACAACTGAAGAGTTGAGCTTTAGATTGTTCTGTGTTATATTCCATGTTGCAGTCAAATTATGGGATGTACTGGATTTCGCAAGCTCAGTAAAACCGGAGGGTAACAGATAAATAAGGACCTTATAGATAAATCAAACCCAGTGTGTTTCTCGCCTGACAGAGACAGAGGGCCGTTCAGCTTTGGCATATAAATCACAACGATGAGTATTGTATCACCATGCCATGCTGAAGACTTTTTATGACTCTGTGGTAGCAGGATTTACACTGCTGACAGGAAGAGACTGGATAGACTGATAAGGAGGGCCAGCTCGGTCCTGGGTTACCCCCCTCGAACCAGTGGAGGTGGTGGGACAGAGGAGGATGATGGAAAACCAGTCCCACCCCCTGCAGGACACCATCACAGCACTGGGAAGATCCTTTCAGTAACAGACTGACTCACCCTATGCGTCTGAAGGAGAGGTATCGCAGGTCCGGCAGCAGTGAGACTGTACAACCAGCTCTGCTCCCAGTCAAAACTAAAATCAGACGAAACTCTTACTTTGGTTTAAAGGTTCAGTGTGTGGAATCTAGTGACATCTAGTGGTGAAGTTGCAGTTTGCAGCTGAATGCGACTCACCTCCCCCTCCCCTTCCAAACATGAACATGAACCTGTGGAAGCCTTCAGTAGTCATAAAAACTCAAAGGGTGTTTAGTTTCAGTCTGGGTCTACTGTAAAAAAACATGGAGGCCTCCGTAAAGAGGACCCGCTCCTGATGTAAATATAAAGATAAAGAAAACAACAATTTGTCTAACAAGTGAGAGAACATCACAAGGATTATTTTATATTCAATATCTGCTAATAGATCATGTTAACCTTAAATCTTACACACTGAACCTTTACCTCTCTCATCTGTGCAATATTCATCCTGTCTGTGCAATACAATGATTCATGTGCAATTATCATACTACACATATTTTTCTTGTATTGTATATATCACATATAACTGTTTTTATTCCATTCATATTTTTCTATCTTTTTTTCTATTTCTTAAACTTGAGTATTGAATGTGACTCATTATTACTTGCTGATGCTTATCTTTGACTAAGGGACTAATACCGGATAATTATCTTATCTTAATGATTCTAAAGCAGAGAGAATAACAGTGTCCTACTGTTTCAACATGCAAATAAACAACATAATATAGTAAGTTACTCTTGGTATCATATTTCCAGATTGTTATATTACTAATTCTGACTCAAGCCTCGGAGCTCTTCTTCCGGTCTTTTTTGCAATCGCGACATTTCCCGACAGCACGTGAACGCAGCACAGCACACCACTCAGGACGGAGGAGCCACTGAAGGAATCCAGAAGTTTCCGGCAGCCAAGTTTTCACCCACCGAGAGGAAGGAGGAGCAGCAGCAGCGAGGAGATCTCTCCACACAAGCAGGAGGGTAAGACAAGTGTAAGTGTCGCCTCCCTTCATTAGATCCGGCCCCGGTTCTGAGAGCGGGTTGTCGGGCAGCTGTCAGAAAAGTGGGTGAGGGAGAGAAAGCGGAACTAGCTTAACTAGCGAGCTAGCTGCACTTTTTGTGTTTAAGCTAGGTTAACGACTCCGGAGCGGACCCTGCCCCAGTTTTACGACAACTTGAAACAACTTTCCACACAATGTAAGACCGCTTTTAATCGTTTAAAAGTTAAAAGTTAAAAGTTTTAAAAGTGTTAAAAGTGGGGCCGGACCGCTACAACTCGCGTGTATTGTGTGTGTGTTTGTATGTGTGTGAGACTGTGTGTTTTCTGGTTCGTGTTTCTCATTCAGGCTAACGTCACCTGTTTGTCTCAGGTGACTCGGGTTAAAAAGTGGCCCAGAACATTGTCCCTCTGGCCCCGTGACACAGCCAACCGGGTCAGGAGTGTAGATAGAATTATTATTATATTTTAAACACAACGACTGAACAGATTAGTAAAATGTACTTTATTTTTTACTTAAAGTTAAAATAGATAAATCACGTGGTGTGACCACCTTCATGGGCACAGCGTGATGTCATGTGTTTGTTTTGTGCACACAGCTCAGCTACCTTCTTATCTTTAAATACCCCCCCCCCCCCCCCCCCCCCCCCACACACACACACACACACAAAATGTTGTCATCCACACTACAGGGAAAGTGTGTTGAAGAAGTAAAGCCCTTTTGTGTTTGAATGTATTAAAAGGTCAACAAGGGGAACGTGTAACACAGCATGATAGGAATAAGAGAAGACGTCAGTGTGTGTGTGTGTGTGTGTGCGTGAGTGTGTTTGTGTGTGGCTCTCAGATCAGGAGGAACAGGTTTGGGGAGAAGAACAAGAAGTGAGTTTCCCTGTTGGAGTCATTGTGTTGGGCTGTGACTGTGAAGACACGACAACATGAACGGGTATGTCTGTGGAAGTGATCTTGTGATTGTGGCGCCATGTTGTGCGTTGTCTCGGCCTTGGGCGTGAAAACATATGGGTTGTGTTTTGGGCTCAAACTGCACAGGAAAGTCAAAATATACAGTATACCGATGTGTTTCTTCTGCGGTTGTAACCTTCTCATCGCTCTAATCGATATACAGCTTCAGAGAGATCTGGTTCAGTGGCACAGGAAGTTTATCTTTAGTTGTTGACATGTTCCTCTGCTCTTTGCTTGGCAAACAAATTACAAAATGTGCAGATGAGTGGTTATTCTGCGTTCTGCATAATAAACCTCGTATCAGTTCCTCGTCAAGTTCAGTAATGGGTTGGAAAGAGCAGTCGAGCCTGTGTGAACCAAATGCCCTCTGGTCCAGGAAAAAAAAAATGCAGCGTCTACAACATTGAATCGTCTAATCTGCCTGCCAAGTAGACTCTCTGTTTTTCCCTGTGTTTTTCTCAGGATGTTTAATTGCAGTAGGGTTGAAGGGGAACTTGAGGTTCAGGGGTTATTTGGAAAACAGGAAAATGTTATTTGAACCTTATAAGGGAGAGGAAAGGGACAGGAGAGAACGAAAGGAAAAGGATGTTTCCTGAGGGTTGGTATCCTTCTGTCGGGTGGAATTTAAGAAACTTTAGTCTTGCTCATGGACACCTGGTTCTGTCCTTGACTGTCCCGTCAGAGCCGGATAACAGACTTCATTCTTTGCTTAGGACGCTCTTGATTTCACGTTATTTTATGCAGCAAAACCTCTTAGAGGCTACTATCACACTACTCATTCCTGGGCCTCTTATGATGCTGGACTGCTCGAAGGTCACAAATCATTGGATTTGCGCCTGCTTGGCTCTACCCCAAAGTACCATACATCTAGTTATGATCAGAATTATGGATTCTGTACTTAAAGTATGCGTCTCTGAATAGATTACCTTGAAAAATACAACAAAACCACACCTATAATGCAAGTCCCTTCTCCACAAAGTGTTTCTGCCTGTCAGTGGGCTTTTATTTATGAATTGAGAAACCATCCAGAATGCTTTACATCATTATAACAGTGTTTTCCGTGGAAGTAATTGAATGGGTGTCTGAAGCCTTTTAACCGTACTTATACATAACGGTTCTTACCGTCACCAAACACTTGGGGGCATTTAATTCTGCTCCACTTCTCATTCCTTGTCTGCAACATTCAAGGTTTGTTCAGTGATCTGCATTCATAGTTGTGTTGATTCTATTGTTATGCTACTTTTTTGCTCTTAAGAATTACTTTGTAATCTCTCTGTGTGTTGTAGTTCACACACTAATAAAACTGCAAATAAGACCAAAGTGGAACTGATTCCAAACGCCTCCAGTTGTTTGATTGAATGGACTTTCAAGGATTACAAGGCCATTTTAGGGGTTCAGTATCTTGCCCAAGGACTCTTCAGCATGTAGCTGAGGAAGACTGAGGATTGAACCGCAGACTGTCTGATTGGAGGACGACCGCTCTACACCTCAGCCACAGCCGCCCCGCCAGCTTCATTCATTACGGTCTTAAAAACCCTGTTGACACCCTGCACTTCCTTCTGCTGGCTCAACGATAAAGCTTCTCACCAACACCTCTTTCATAACAACCTCTTTTGTGATGATTGTGCAAGATCGTGAAATCTAAATGTTGATCTGAACGCAGTGTGTATTGAGCTGTGAAATGTAGGCATAACCCAGTATGTTTTGATGAGACTGGGGAATTCATACACTGAATATCACATGAGAGGAGCAGCCTTGAGTAGCTTTTGATCTTAGGCTGTACTTGTTTTGAAGTGAGTCAGTTATTGATGCTAAGAATTCTTAAGCACCATCCACCACCAGCTAGTTAAGTAGGTGTATTGTCATCTGTTGTCAGACTATTCCCGTGTTTATGAAGTGGTCACAGAGATCCCACGCATACATAATCTCATTAGATAACATTAGTTTTCATGACAAATCCTTAATTGCCCATTGAATAATATTGAAGCCAGTCATTTCACCATATTAACCGTTAAATGTAGATTTGACGTCCTCATAACATAATATTGATCTTTTTGAGGCCACATAGGTTATTTGTCTTGAACTTGAAGTTTAATTTTAAATTCTAAGGTCCCCTTTGTTGCACAATGTCTCTATTGATGATGTATAATATTCAGCGTCCTTTCAGGAACATTTATGTACAAGAAAAATAAGGAAAATCAGTAAAGTGAGAACAGTAATGTGTGTCACTGGGATGATGCCATTTTAAAAAGTCAAAACAACACAAACTCTTATTCAGGAATTATCTGTGGACACTTAGAAAGATAATGTTAGACCTTTTTAAATGTACTACTTTTACCTTAGATGCCTTTTACCCTTCCCCGGTAACATTATCTTATTTTCATTAAAGATTAAACTTTCTTTTAATCTGCCAGTTGCCAACATTCAATCTCATCCTTCTAATTTACATATTCCAGCCTCCTTATCTCAGTTCCCTCATTGTTAGCACATATGATTCTACCAGCCACGCTGCAGCTAAGCTTTACATCAACAAGGACCCGCTGCAGGCACACAAACAGATAGGTTTTCTTCATCACTGATACAGATTTGTGTTTCCTTTATCAGCAGGCCGATTGTCTGTGTTCAGACTCCAAACACTCTATAAGCAGCAGGGAATGAGTCTTGTTTAGGTTTTGCATCTTCTTCTGTTCCCCATAAGTGACAAACAATAACATTTCTGCAAACGTAGTTAAAAGTTCGACCTTTAAGTTTGCTCTTTCATCTTTAAGATGTAGTTTACAGCACTGAACCTTGACTTATTGTGACATGAGATATACGGTTCTTTTTAACTATGAAAATGCTTAAGCTGAAGCTTCTCAGAACCTGAACTTTTGAGCCTGTAAAGCTTTGACTGTAGTTCTTGCAAGTAAGACTTTTAGGGTATATATGTCTTAACAAGGTAATGCTCCTTGTAAACCACTAAAAACCCAAGTTTAATATGTTGTTTTGAACTGAGAGGAGCACAGTTCAGTTGAAATAACTCGACACAAATTTGGATTAAATTCACAGAATTCCAATTAGGGCTTTGTTGTTGTTTTTTGTTCCCTATCAAATCTATATGCAGTTAAATTTTTGCCTTATGTTACAAGTCAACATGATAAACATCAGCAGTGAGAGAAAATATCAAATTCATTATGATATATGACAGAAAAAAGCAAGAAACTTTTTGACTTTTGGTGCTCCTCGTTGATCAATGTCAACAATTAACTGAAACTTATTCCTAATTTATTATAAGAACTCATTATTTTGTATTAAATTACAAATCTGCCATAGTCTGATAACTCTGAAGTTATCTCATTGCAGATGTGTGGATGTTGGAATGTATGTCCGCCAATATGTAAAGAAACTGCATTAAAACTGATTATTAAAATACTTTTCTGAACCCATCTTTTCAGGCCACAGAATATCGAGCTCGGTGCCGCAGGAGGAGCCTCCAAACAGGACAGCAGCAAGATGGACGACATGACTGTGGAACAGATTGCTTTGAGAGCCGACCAAGTGACTGACGAGGTACTGACTCACAGACACACAAGAACCACACAGACTCACTCACAGTCTGTTTCTCACTCTCTATGAGCAAGTAGCAGCCGTATGAAACATCTCTAACTTGATATCTACCTAGAATGTTTAAGTATCAACTGCCAACGCTGTGAAAGTCCATAACAGAAGTGAAAGTACGAGTGTTTGGAACATGGTGAGAATTCAGATGGAAAGTGACAGAGAGGGGATCATGTTGCGTGTGTATGTGTGAGATGTTTCAACAGATGTTTTTATACTTTGTTTTTTTTTCTTGGAAGTTTCCCAAAAACAAGTATTTCAGTCCTAACTAAAGCTGTGGAAACTGTAAAGGCAACCAAACAGTCACAGTTTATATGGAGGATATTGTTTCTGATAATAAATTAGTAATAAGTGAATATTAATATGGGTTTAAATTGAGCTTTGCTTTAAAGGAAAAGCAATTTTTTGCAGTTCTGGGTTCCACAGTATGTACTTAGCTCCCAGGAAACCTTCCTAGAAATTATCCAGAAATTATACCATACTAAAATAAAGCATTAGCCTTTTTTTATTCCTACCGTGAAAACCCATCGCTCTCACCTGCACCAAATTTAAAAGCAGCTGTTCTCTTTTAAACTTTTTAAACCTGGAGGGAACGAGTACCTGATACTAAAAAGGAAGATTAAGGTGGCGTTTTCCTTTAAATTACATTAAAAAAAGACTCATATACATAAAGTAATTGTCTTCAAACAGAAAAAGTTAATTAGTCTCGGATGCAAAACAGTTGAGATCAGATGAAAATAAAACAAAACAAATGCAGCCAGAAGTAAGAATGCAAATCGTTAAAAGAATAATTTGACATAAAATACGCTTATTCTAAAGATGACAAATTAATCTATAATTAAGATTGTCACCCGCCAGCTGTAGTTTCATATTTGACATGAAAACACAAAGCTGGTATTCATCTTCTAAATTAACTTCCATCAGGAAAGCAGGTGCTAGCATTTCCAAAACTATTCCTTTTGATATCTTTAGTACAAATACTCATTAAGCCATATCAGTACTTTGATCCTTCATATGTTCAGTTATGAAATATTCACATTAAAGATTTATCAATATTACAGTTATATTACAATAATACAGATTAAATAGAATGAAACACAGACGTATATAATCCGGTGGTTTCTGCAGTTTCTCATTGACAGAGCAGAGGGTGAGTCATTTCCAAAGCATTCAGCTGAGAATCAAGTCAGGCATTACTAAGGAGTGTGTGAGGCTGTTACGCCTAATTTAGCCCCTTCCCCCTCTGTGTGAATGTTGTCAGCTATACCTAAGCGTTGTTATCATCATGGAGATAATTGTTTAATCAGCACTGCTGGGCATCATGATCAGCCATCTGACTTGAATGGAGGAGGATTAATTTACTCCAGTGCACGTCACCTTCTTGTAATTTCCACTGTACTAATTCTCTGCGGGGGGTTTTCCTCTCTCTTTTCTCTTTTCTTTTCTGAACTGTGTTTCTATCTCTTTCTTCCTCCTGCTGCTGTCTGGTTGACAAAGGAGATCACGCATTGGACAAAGCATGGGAGGCTCCTTCTGCTAAAGCTACTTAACACTCTGGCTTTGGGTAAACACTCATACCTGACTAACTCAGAGCATGGCTGGCAATGTATCAGGACCACATCGAAATTTGGTATGATAAGGGAAAGGTCATCTTAAGGACGTGTTACAAGACGTCTTGTGGGTTTAAGGCTGTTTTGAATGTACAGCCATCCCAAACACAAATTAGCATTCTGTTCTCTGTATCTCACATTTCTCAGAGATCTCTAACCTGGAAGATTTGTGCTAAGTCTGCGATTTCAGGCTTAATTAGTCAAGTCCAAGGATTTTGGGCGACATAAAGTGATGTTTATCCCCCGAATGATGTTCGGGCTCAGCCAACAGGAACCTGGCTGAGCTCAACATATTCCTCTCGCCAATTCTATGTTTGTCTGTTTCTCAACTCGCTGATTAATGTATTCAGAGCAAACATAACACAGAAAGAATAAGGGATCCGGTCCCCCCCAGCCCCTCTCTCTCTCTCTCTCCCTCATGGTAACTGTTCATTAGCGATGGTAACAGTGGAGTCATGCCCCCGAGTTGCTTCCGTGCTTCGCTCCTTTGGCTGCTCTGTGCAGATTTGCCGTCTATTTATAGCGAAACAAAGTCCTTGCTCACCTGAACTGACTGCATTCCAGTTTCAACCCCTTTTTGTCTTTGTGTGTTTATGTCTACGTCTTGTTTAACTTTTGTGTTGGCCTTACCCTGTGTCATCTGATTAGAGCGAGTTTGGACACAGCACGAAATCCACGCTCCTTAGTTTCATATGCACGATGTTTGCATATATTCCTGCTTTTCCTTGTCTTATGTGATCAGTATAGTTGATTGTTTATATTTTCTATTGTCAAGAACACAAAGATCCCTTTGCTCCTTAGAAATAACAACTGGCATTTTCCAGTATTGTAAAATAGTGTATTCTAAATAATACTTGTGGTATTTTATATAAAGAAATTAGGTAATTTAATAGACTAATATAATCATAACCACAGAGATAATTGATGGAAAATCAATAACTAATAACTTATTATTTTCAGCCCTAATAAGCTAAAAAAAAAAAATCAATTTAACTTGAATTATTCATCGTATAAATATAATCTCAGATGATATTAAGTCTATTATCAGAATGTGGAACTGGTCTTATAGATCTGCTGTAGTCGACTCTTATATCTTAATGAATACCGTGTCGCTTCCTGTTTTCTAATCTTATTTTCTTATCACACGCATCTTTCCATTTTCCTCATCCCTCTTATCTTGTTCTCTTCCTCTCCGTCTCCTTTGTAATTCTCCTCTGTTTTTTCTTCTCCACCCTCTCAGTCCCTCGAGGCCGTATCCTCACCAATCAACTGGTTTATTTGAATTAAGAAGACTGTAAGAAAGTCTCATACAAATCCAGGTGGATATATAAAATCCAGTGTGGGTTGAAGATTTGGTCCAACAATATAAACTTTACCAAAACCTGTAAAAAAAAAGTGAGGTTATAAATAGAGAGAGAACAGGAAGTATGACAGGGAGCTGCAGAATCCTGGGTGGTGTACTCAAAATTATTTTGAACGTACAATGTGTCATTGGAATACAAGGGACGATAATGATGCCCCAATGAAATAACACTGAATTCATCTATTTTCATTTCATTTGCACGATCTCGTTCAGGTACATTTAGGCAGTTAGAGCCTAAATGAGACACACACACAAAATGCATAATTCGATCTGAGGCGTGATTCCACTCGGCATCATTTTGTGTCTTCCTCCCTCGTTCTCGCCACAAACTGCTTTTGGCTAAAACTGTTTACATTTAGCTTTTCAATTTGTCTCATTATTCTCTAACACGTGTTGTTTCTTTTCCTCCCCCAGTCACTGGAAAGCACGCGGCGGATGCTGCAGATGGCCGAGGAGGTGAGAGTTTGAATGTGTCTGTGTTGGTTCATCACCGGCTCCTCTATGTTGTCTTTGAATGCTAGAATTAATATTATTTATATTCATATTAGATATTTGGACATTATTTTGACAAAAATATGAATTTAAATGTGTATGGTTTACAACAAACTGGGACATTGATGTTTTTTGTAATTTGGGATTTTGACATTGTCAGAAAATACAAATATCAGGAAAATATTGCTTCAGTTAATAATTGATAAACGCTCCAGTTCTCCGATTGTCCAAATGAGTCCTGAAATGTATCTACGCCTGGTTATTACCTTCTCTCATAGTTCATGAAACGATGTGCGTTTTTATTTTCATAGGTTCTTAACTATTGATTATTTTGTTGTTTCCAGAGCAAACAAACGGGTGTAAACACCATGGTGATGTTGGACCAGCAAGGAGGTAAATTTACAACATTCAACGCTGCAGGTTTTGATGCATGTGACCTTACTCATTGGTTTTGTGGAGCTTTTCAATTTCACTTGAGGCTGTTGAATAAAATTCAAGGACAAAGATGTGTGAGAATGTCGTGCTCACAGAAATGCATTTGCATTTTGTAACTGGGATCTGCATTCATTTGTGTGACTGCAGACACTTGGCGATAGTGTAATGCTGAGTATTAAAACGAGAGAGTTGTTAATGAAGCTTATACAAACCTGTGTATATATAACAATTGTTACAGTAAAACAGCGATCAAGGGTCAAAATGATCATATAATTAATTATTAAAATAAGCCAAAAGTTTATTACCCTAAATTAATGATAGTTTACATTATTTTTCTCTTAGTCATGAGCAGTTCACTGTATTTATCTTTTCCCTTTTTTGCATTTAACTTTGTATGTATCTGTTGTGTTCTCTGTTTAAAAATGTGCATTTGTAATTATTAGTTTTTCTACCTACTGTATGTTCCATTGTGTTGTTTCTATCCCATTTGTTGCTGCTGCAATGGCCCAGTTGTTGACCCAATTTTGGAATCCTCCCAGTGTTTATTTAATAATTTATTTAAATATATTCTAAAAATGGAAAAAACAAAATAAAAGTCTATAACAATAAAACAATGGGAGTCATTGCTAGTGTATGAAACGTACCTGGATACAAAGAGGAGTCTAACATGTGCTGTACCCGTCTCTGTGTGTTCCAGAGCAGCTGAAGAATGCGGAGAACGGCATGGACCAGATCAACCAGGACATGAAACTGGCTGAGAAGAACCTCACCGATCTCTCCAAGTGCTGTGGGATCTGTGTCTGCCCCTGTGACAGGTACTTTACACCCAGAGCCGCTGAGGGCTCCTTTTCACTGTTATCTGTTTTTGGAATACACGACACTGTTTTACTGCCAGTTGGGAGATTACATTTATCACATTTTCCTCTCATTGGTTTGGAGCTGATTTGAACAAATACTTACAAATGAAGTCGACAAATTCAGCTTTTAACGAGCAAGGAAGCTGTGTAAACACTCTGGTTCCTGGCATGTTTAATATAGTTTTGGTTTATTCTTTATATTTTGGGTAGTGTTACAAAGTGGGTGGAGTTCTCGTGACTAATTTCTCTCTGTGTACAGTGTTATTTAACTAATATTTGGATTATTTAAATCAATGCGACAACAGGAGGACAGCCGTGCCACTAATGATCTGTTTTTGGATAATTAGCTTAGAAATTGGCCCTTTTAGCAGCGCTGCTAACTCCTGTCACATGTAAAGGTTACGGTGTTAACATTAATTCAACAACACAATCTGTGGCTGAAGTCAATTCACTGGTGGATTCTGGGTCAGTTTAGGATTCAGTCATTATGTCACCGTGTTTTGTTCCTTACTGCGACTCGGAAACTCTTGTGTTCACAGCAGCTGGTGCTAAATTTGTTTCAGTGTATTGAGCTGTCTGGTGGCCGTCACCATAAATCTATACTATTGCCCCATTTTCTTGGGAAAGTGCCGTGTTTCTTTGTCGAGTAACATTGAGGATGTGATTTGAATAAAATGAGGAAAGTTTTGAAAAGGGAGCAAACACCTCAGAAAACCAGAAACAAGTCCGACTTCACTTCGTTTCTATTATCACTGACTTTCACAGCTGCAACACAAAACGCTGATTTGTCTGTCAAATGTGTATTTTGTGGTCATAAGCTTAATTTTCCAATTCATGAGCATTCCCAGCTGTTTTTGAAACAGTTGTGTGCGTGCCCCTTTAGGTGTAATGGTCCGTGGTGAACACACTCTAATCTCTGTGTCTGAATCTGTCAAACTGTATCGATGTGCAGTGTCAGTGTCTTTGTACAATAAGATCATATCTGGCTCTAAACATGAAAATCTTTTCAAAATGCTTTCACATTGGAGAGGAGGATTCATTGATGAATATCAAAAGATAAGGTAGGAGATCGGTTTTTTGATGTTATGATACGATAGACGCCTATTGATGCTTTTCCTCCATAGTTCATATGGTTATCAAATCGAAAGCTTCCTAGTTTTTGAGGCAAAAACCTTTTAGATTTCCTGGTTTTGTTCTGACTATGATATTTGTTCCTTTGCCAGGGTGTCAACTATTGAGCATGAGACGAAATATAAGAAAACCTGGGGAATCAGAGGAATAGGAGGAGATGGAGAAAATGACGACAGTGACAAGGTGATCTCAAAGCAGCCGCCGGGCGCTCGTAACGGTCAGGCCGGCCAGCTGAACGCCCCCGCTCCTTCAGGCCCGTACATCAAGAGGTGGAGTCCGGCTCTTTTTCTGTCTTTTACTAAAAGGTCGTCAAATGCCTTTGACACATATTTGAAAGACCCTTTGTAAACCATCATTTGAACGTCTGTGCCTCAGGATAACCAACGATGCCCGTGAGGACGAGATGGAGGAGAATCTCGATGCGGTCGGCAGCATCATTGGCAACCTGAAGACCATGGCTATGGACATGGGCTCTGAGATAGACAAGCAGAACGTACAGATTGACCGCATCACCGACAAGGTAAGAGCCTGAGAGTCACTCCCTGTGATTGTTCATGTTTATGTCGTAGACGAGAGCGTCGACGCAGCTTCTGTCACCTTCATTTGCTGATGTGTTCGTCTGAGAGGATTTAGGAGGAGTTTTACCTCAGATGTCTTTAGAAAAAACACTTTCACTCATGAAACACATTTTATTCCTCCTCCTATTCATCATCTCAAGCTTTATGGACAAATTAAACAACACTATACTCGCTCTGGCAAAACTTTCACACTGTTTACTTCTTAACAAACAACAGTTATGATACATTTAACCAAGGGTTTGAATTCTGTCTTGTATATCTTCATGAGTTCTCCTCCTCCTCACCTCTTGGCACATTACCCTGCGCCCCCCTCCCCCCCCCCCCAGGCCACGCCACATGGCTCTACTTTTTAATGTGTTTAAATGCATTCAAAGTTAAAAGTGATTTGCTTGATGAAAAAAGGAATGTTTGTATTAGTGCCTGTTTTCACCTTTTCCATTGTTTCCTTTCAGGCGGACATGAACAAGGTTCGCATTGATGATGCAAACCAACGAGCCAACAAGCTCATCAAATAGACAAGGAACCACGCTTCTGCCAATTTCTTCTATCAACCTTGAGCCTGTGTCGCCACACACACACACACACACACACACACACACACACTCACACTCACACACACGCACGCATGCACACACATTCCTGCACATATGCACAAACATAAAATTGAAAAATCCACTCTGGGAGAATGTTCATGCCAGCAGTGTGCCGGCCTTTACTGCACTAATATGTCAAGAGAGTATAAACATTTATACAGTCTATAAATTGGCCACCACCTCGTATCCTTAAACATTTTGTATTCATAGTCTCCGTGCTGGACTTGGGGAAGAAGTGCGGGCATCACAAACTGCAGCTAACAGCCAGTGACTGAGTGCCTGTCACGGCTGTTTGATACCAAATATGGACCCGACTTGTATCGTATCACAACCCACTCACAGGAAGGGAAGTAGCTCAGGTCAAATACTGTTCCTCCTTATATTCATCCCCCTGTTTGCCTTCCTCTTGAGTCCAGAGCTATGAACTGTCTCTGTGTATGTGCCTCTCTGGAATTCATGGACGAGGTAGATCCAAGATCTTTAATTGTCTTTAATTGATATACAGCACAACATTAATTTATGTATCACCCCCCCCCCCCCCTTATTGGTTTTACCCTGATAGAGCTGCATCCACTTTGATCATCAAACATAATTCTTGGTCTAAAACAAATCAATCAAATTCCTATTGGTTCCCTGTTAATTGTATCGTGTGTATTGTTTTGAGATGCTTATTTAATTATTCTTCATCAAGCAGAAATGACTTGTGAATAAAGTTGTCTTTTTTTTCTTTTGTTTTTAAACACCTTTGTTCCCATGTTATTTTTTTTTGCCATTTCTTCCCCAAGTTGTTTGAAAAACAAGAAATAAAAAGTTGTGCTTTGGAGTCGCAGCAGAAACACTGTGACGCTGGGACTCAAAGCCCCCCCCCCCCCCCCCTGAACAAGAGCAATTCAATGTTGATGTGTGTTTTTTTTTTTTTTTTTTATTAAATGTATAGCAATCGCTGTTCCTTCAAATGTGAAGGAGGGTCAGTTAGCACCAGGAGGAATGTTGGTCATTTCCTCCTGTACAGCGTCTCTAGATCAGTTTATGACGTCCTCGACAATGGGGGGGGAAACACCAGTGGTTTGAAAAACTGCTGTACGTCTCATTTCGTGTCACTTGAGGTTTTTCTTTCCCGCCGTGACCGCGGTGTCGATGTAAATACTGAAACGCAGTGTAGCTGTTCATTAATTTCCCATATAGCCTCGCCGTTAATCTAATTCCATTCTTTCTTCGTTACCTCCCGGTTAATAGAGATTTATAGCACCCAGGAGGAGATTTAACAGCCCACACGAGCCCGGTAATGTGTGTGTGTGAAAATTAATTTCCTCAAGTTTAATAATTGCCTGTAAAAGTATGAAAACACATGTTGAGTCTGGAAACACGCGGCCGTGCTTGGTCATTCCTCATATCGGCTCACTGGCTCATCGCTGTTGTGTTCTAATGAAAATGACCTAGACTTTTTTTAAATTAAAAGAAAATTTGTCTGGGAGAATACTGGGATTTAAAAATGGGAGAGTGTGCAGGGCCCCTGTCAGTGTGATGGTGGATGGTTGTGTTCTAACAGCCACGGTATCACAGACCATTCCTCCTGCTCTGGGAAACAGCCAGTTCTCAGAGCCAGGCTCCAGTAAAGTGATAATATTTGATGATGGAGGGCGTAATTCTACTTGTCAGCGCTGCAGCCCGACTCAGAAATTACTGCTGGCAGCGGGATGCAAAAATATACATGCAAATTAATGTTGTTTAGTGGGGGGGGTAAATGCAAAAGTCCTGGTTGGCGATGCTCAGGCCTCGCTGTGGAAAATTGGCTAATGATAAAGTAATATACCGAATGCTGATAATATCTGTAGTAGGCATCACGAGGCCTTTTTTTGTTTTTTGGAGAAAACTGCTCATTTGTATGCTGTGCTGCAGGCGTCCACCTTTTGAGTTTGTAAAGATTGAAATGAGCGGTTATTCAGGGCTTTGTATTTCTGTAAGTGATCCTCCTCGGCCTGTTACTTGTCGGCTGAGATCTAATTAGTAAAGCTTAAGGCTGCCTCGCTGTCTTGAGGCTGTTCATTCATTGTTTTACAGCCACTGGAATGTAAATACAACCATTTTTGTCTATTTTGAATATGTTCCTGTGCAGCTCGTCTCATCTGAAATGAGCTCGGTGAAGGGGCGGCTGTTCAACAGAGTCAAAATGCCTTTTTCTTTCATGCCTGCCCATGTTAAATCGTCTGTACACAATAAATCTGTTCTCGAATGCATTTTCCTTGCACCCTCTATTAATGTATTCACAAATAAAATGAATTTTCGGTTTCATTAAACATTGGCAACCAAACTGTGACGAGCGGTAGAGTGGTCAATAAATAAAAATAACCCAAACCGGGTAGTTTCAGGAGTTTATTTTTAAACTTTATTCTCTCAAAAAGGTTTAAAGATATTAGATCTTTCCTGTCAACAGTTGTTGGGTATTTTACATAGCTAGAGAATACAAAATGCAGATTTAAAAACCACCGAAGAGAAGAGGCAGGTAGGAAAGAAGAAGAGGAGGAGGAGGAGTAAAGAAAGTGGAAGGAGGTGTCAAGAGTCTGAGATTCCACCAGATAGTGACCGAGAAAAAAAACAAGACTGAATACATGTGATGCAAGTTCCCCCAAAACCATTTAAAGGTGCAGAAAAACTCCAATTACTGACACTGTTATTATGAGCGCATTGTTCTAATGGCCGTCTGCACAGGGAAACATCTGTATTCCCTGTATGTGTGTGTGTGTGTGTGTGTGACGGCCACGAGAAGATGACGGATTTAACAGCTAATTTTGTTCCTCTGGGTAAAAATGTAAATAAGCCAGAGAGAGGAGAGAGAGATCATTACATGTTTCCTGGAAAACTCTGGAGCCGAGCAGCCTTTGTTAATCTCTCTACACCCGACTTCCATCATTTTAATGAGGTCACTTGAGATAGATCATAGTTCAGGGACGGAGCCCACAGTCGAAGGCAAGACGGCAGTGGTGAAGTGTGGGTGTGTGAGAGAGAGAGAGAGAGAAACACTATCCTAGAAACAAATGAACATTTATAAATGCAGTTCCATACACTGTACATAATCTATATCCCCCCCCCTGTATGCATATATTGAATAAATGAGTTATTCTATTATGGCTTTATTGCATTAAACTGCTACATGTACCCAATTCTCACGTCCTTTAGTATTTCCTCCCTTTACATTCAGAGTAAAGACACGTCAGCTCCAAGCTGCTCGTGCCTGGTCCTGTTGTGTGGTTTGGAAAAAGCGGTCGAGTCACATGACCCACAACTTGTCCTGGACTTTGGTGAGGATTATGGAAACTTACCTACAAAAATTACTTTGATTTCAAGTTGTTCTTATCATCACATGCACAATCATTTATTTTTTTAGCACTTTAGCGTGAGGAAGGTTCACGTGTGAGCTCAGCCCTGACCCACGTCACGCTGAAGGTTGTCTCCTGTTGTGTTTATGGCAGTTTGTTAATATTTCAATCTCCATATTCCATTTACTCATGTGTGTCCACATTTGGTTTTCACACAAAAAACTGGACTTGACTTTAGGAAAGAGATGAATCCAGGTTCCGGCTTTTCTGCTCATTTTGATGCCCGGCTTTTCAAAATAAGACCACTTCTCTGAGACAGTGGGTCAGGTTGGTCTTGATTGAAAGTTCTAGAATATCACAATAGCACCATATCAAACTAAAACATACCTCATGCATCTGTAGATATATAGATACTGTATATATGTTATTGGATAGATATGAAATTCAGGGTTTCCATACACGAGTGTTGAATATATTTCAAGTTCACAGAAATAAGTTCAGAATATCATCTATGTTCAAGACTGACAGCTTGTGGTGTCACGTGACTGCTCGTCTGTTGTCCTCCTGAAATCTCAACAGTCAAACCCTTCACAGTGCGTAGAGCGTTTAGTTTGCATACCTGCAGTAACACTCTGTGTGTGTGTCTGTGTGTGTGTGTGTGCACCGTGCAGCACCACAGTTTGCTCATCACCAAGTCTTTACACCGCTTTTACAAAAGCCCGCTAACCTCCCTCTGATTCTATGAGTAGCGTTCAGCGCTCCAAATTTCAAACAGCACAGTATTACAGTTCACAACCATTTTTGTAAGGCAGATTAATGAAAGTATGCTCCGGTGCTCGGGTCACCCTGCGTGAGGCCGGATCAGAGCATGCCTCACTGAAACAAGAACCAAACAGAACCTGCAGCAGAAGTAACACAACAAGAGTTTTACAAACGTTCTTTGGTTGAGTGTGGAAGGAGCGTTCCTGTGCTTTTAATTTAATGCTTTCAATTTGGTTTTTGTTATAAAGAACACAAAGGAGAGAAAAAGTGGATATTTAAATACAGGCAAAAAGAGTGACGGCTTCAAACTCAGCTACAATATGCTCGCAAAATAATATTTAAAAAAAACATCTAGTGACAAAAAGCTTCATCCGACTGATTGTACACGAATACTACTTTCTCTTTCCAGGCTGCCTCTGCAACCAACCCCACCTCCCTCCCTCTCTCCCCTCCAATCTCCGTCTCACTTCTTCTTGGCAAAGCGGCTGAACTTCTTCTCCTTGTCTTTCTTGGCAGAGCCGGGCTCAGGCAGGGCCGCGGAGGAGGAGGAGGAGGGATGGGGCAGGCTGTGGGCTTTGGCCCCCGAGGGCCCTGACGCCTCCTCTGCTGCCAGGGGCTGAATGGCCTTCTCCATGGCCTGGCTCCAGCGCTGGAGCTCCTCCTGAAATTAAGCACAACAATACACACATCATACCAGAGCTTACAAAGGGAAGTGTGCGTCCAGTGGGACAGTGTGTGTTTGTCTCTCGGTCTATTATTAGTAAACCTCGGTTGTGCTTTTAACAAGGAAACTCTCTGAAAGGTACAGGCAGAGAAATGTACTATTCAAATTATGTTTGTTGTAGTTATTTTTAAATCTGTTAAACCTCACGACCCCAGTGGGTTAAATGTTCTTAAGGAAATGTACATCTGTCAGCTGCATACATAAATAAACTACAACGCTTACTTAAACAGTGTATATATATATATATGTGTGTGTGTGCTGCATTATGAAGGATCAGAGAGCAGCAGAGTCCAGAACACACAGTCTCATGTGATTTGTGAAGAGCTGCAGAGAGGTTTAACCCAGAGAGAGATAACAATGAGTAACGTACCTCGTCTTTACACTGGAACAGATATTCACTGCCATCAGCAAGACTGAGAGAGAGAGGAGAGAGAGAGAGAGAGAGAGAGAGAGAGAGAGAGAGAGAGAGAGAGAGAGAGAGAGAGAGAGAGGTTCAGATTGATTGTGTGGAGAAAAGCCAGAGGAACAAGTTTCAGATTTTTCAGTCATCACAGCAACAAACCTGAAACTTTGACTTCTTTATGTATATTCAAAAAAAAAGTATCTTTATTTAGCAAAGGCAGCAATTAGTGCTGTCTTTATAGATTCTTCTCTTGGTTCATTAAAAGTACTTTTAATTTAAAGTAAAGCACAAGAAGAAATCATCACCTTTCTTTTTTTGGTCTTATTAAACCAAAATATTTAATTTACTATAATGTAAGACCGAGACAAGTGGGGAATTCTCAAATTTTAGCACCTGGAACCAACAAATGCTTAATGTTTTTACTTATAAAGCGATTAATCAACTTATTGTTGCAGCTCTAGATGGTAAAACGTCTTATTTTGCAGCTTGTTACTGTTTTGATGGCAAATGTAAATAAGGCAACAGGAAAACTGTGAGATTCCTAAATTAAATCTGGACAATTAACAGAGTTTCAACAAGAGCGGAATTTAAACGTGACGGCAGAAACTCTAGTGTTTTTACATAGAGCCTGGAAATGAGTGTGTGCGAGTGTTTTTCCACGAATGACGTATTTGCTGTGACGTTGCTCAGGAACACAACTATTCCCCGGCAGCTGTGTTCCTCAGGACCCTGTGAAGTGCAGAGTCAGCTGTGACGCTGTTCGGATGATGCTCTCGACAAAGCAGCGAGTCGGAGTGAAGCAGCGTTCGGCTCCTGCTGACGAGCTCATTTTACAAAGCTGCTGCACTCGTTATAATACACTTAAATATAATAGTTCATGCAGAAAATGCAGCTTAATGGGTTTTACCAAAAAAAACAAGAAATACAATTAGTCCAGCACATAACCTTCTCTGCTCACACTAATCTTCTTATCCAATTCTTTGCTAATCTTGGAGGCCGTCAGCTCATATGATGACTAATTAGCCTCTGGGGGCAACGGCCAATATTCTGGTGCAATCCAGTGTAGACAGTCAGTTTTAGGTCCAGACAACATTCTGGCTAATCTCTACAAACCACTATCTGCATATGAAGGCAAACAAATTAAAAAGCTGATGCATTTCAGTCAGTGTGCTCTTCCTCCTCCGCTCTCCACACCCACTGTTTACCTGCTGGCAAACAAAACCTGCTATAAAACGATTGGTCAAATTAGAAATGGAAAAAAAAACAGAATGCTCCCGGCCCTCAAAACAAATCATATCCCTTTCTTCTAATAATGAGTGAAATGAGGAAAAAGCTCAAATGGATTCTCACTGTAGTTTGGCGACGTGCTTCTTCTTCTTGTAGTTGCCGAGGATCTCCCAGGTGGCGCTGCTGAGGGACAGGGGGTCCTCGCCGTGGTACGTCACTCCGTGCCCGAAGCTTTTGGCGTCCTTGTAGTTTGAGAGGTGACCGGGCCTCAGCACACAGTACAAGTTGTTCCATGACCTGAGGAGAAGAGAGACAGGTCTTCATTAACAGGAGAGACAAGTCTTCACTGCTTTCCATTACATAATACTGTGTTTGAAACCATTTAAAAACATTCAAATACTTATTATTATTTTACCTTTACCACAAAAACTAATACTGTCCATTAAAATGTGTTTTAAGCTCCTTAAATATCCGTTAGGAGCTTGATTGATTACAAACAAATCCTCTCCATGCGCACTCTACACATGCACAGGGATTTTTCATCCTAATCCAGGCCTCCATTGGTTTCCTATATTATCTTTGCTGCATGAAAACAACTATTTGAAGCCCTGACTGTTATCTACCTGTTGGAGGCCTTCTTCCCGGAGCCCTCTACGTCCTGCTTGCGGCCCAGCAGGCCCTCCTGCAGCACGGCCTGGCCTCTCAGGGGCTCCACGGGCATCGTGGCGGCCCGCTCCGGTTCCCTCGGCATCACCGCCGACACGGAGGTCTCCAGCTCCAGAGAGCCGCTCTCTCTCATCTCTGACACCATGGGGACCGTGGTGTCATCGGCCGTCTCCTCCAGAGGCAGAGAACTGGGCTCAACGGCACCGGAACCGGACTGGAGGGAGAGAAGATGGAGATGAGAGACACAGCACCGACAAAAGAATGAGACCAGAGAAACCAGCCTGAGTGTCTGGAGAAGACAAACTGGGATTTATCATTTAGGAAGTATTGATTAGGATTCTGATGAAGCTAATGTAGTTTGATTAAGAACAAAAAAAGACAATTATATTTATAATTTCATACAATTGATTAAGTGTATGTAAACAGAATTAGCTGTGAATGCTTGTTTTAACCTTTGACCAGAAACATCCACTCGTTTTTCCTTCAGGAGTAATTGAGAAATCTCTCATTCACCATAATGGCACAAGGCATCAAAACGTTTTTTCCCTTTTTCAAGTTCTAGTTTCTTCAGGTCACGAGTGTGTGTGTGTGTAGTTCAGAGGCCGGGAGCCGAACGAGTGCAGTTACCAGAGTCTGTTCCTCCACCGTGTAGATCTGTGAAGACTCTTCTACAAAGCCTGTGTCTTCTCTCCTGGAGGAAAGAGGGCAGCATGGGGTCGGCATTAGAGACCTTGGACAGCAGCAGGTGGAGCAGTGTGATAAGTGTGAGTGAGTGTGTGTGTGAGTGTGTGTGTGAGAGAGAGAGAGAGAGAGCGTGACTGCTTGGAAGTTCAGGGGATATTCAGCATTTTTGTGTTTGTGTTCAAATTCCCTGAAAAAGTCCAAATCTCCCTCTGCTTTTCTGCTCTCTGAGAATTTCTCTGACTCTTGGAACCAAACCCACTTTCAGCAGGTGTCACTCAGTGCAGTGGTGTGGCTCACTGATTTGTTTTTAATAGTCTATGTAGAACCAATGGAGCTCTATGGCAGAAGGGGATTAGCCTCATCAGGCTTTAGATCCACTGATGATACGATCAATTCATAGGTCACACTAGAGAACGCACCCTGCATACGGAACAGTGCACATGAATGCCTCTGTGTGTGTCTGTGTGTGTGTGTGTGTGTGTGTGTCTGTGTGTGTGTGTCTGTGTGTCTGTGTGTGTGTGTGTGTGTGTGTGTCTGTGTGTGTACCTGCTGTCCTTATCTGAGCGCTGTTCATCTTTAATGAACTGCTCCATCTCCTGCTGCTGCGTCCTCAGCTCCAACAGCTCCAGCTGCAACACAACAACCAGTGTCACTATCGAGTCTTTACCTAATTTCATTAAAGTAATCAGATACATTACTGGTAATGTCTTAAGATATGATAAATATTTACATTGAATCCATTAAAATTCAAGTAAAAGTAAGAACTGATCCACAGGAAGTCTCCAAATGGAAATACATCTAGTTTTGTTCATTTGCATCAATTTATAAACCTGTAACTTCAACAAGAGCCGGAACAAGATGGAACAGAATATAATTTATATTTATGTATTATAACAGATGGAATACAAGTTTATATATATATATATATAATTTTAAAGCCCCTGAAGATGAAAAACTGATAAAAAATACAGAAAAACAGACAAAGAATTCCATCTCCAGATTCATGACTCATGTCCCTGAGCTCCACTCTCTGTAAATAAAGTCCCGGGGTTTCCCTCGTACCGTGGTGAGGCGCTCCAGGGCACAGAAGCGCTCCTCCCACGTGGCGGTGGACTTCTCGAAGGCCTCGTGCCTCTTGAGGAGCTTCTCCACCTCGTCCACCGTGTGGCCCAGGTCCCTGCTGGTCACGTACGGCTCCTGAGCGATCAGCCAGGCCTCCGCCACCGAGGCGTCCCGTGCAAACTGACACACCTCCAGCACTGTGTGTGTGTGTGTGTGTGTGTGTGTGTGTGTGTGTGATGGAGACAGCTGCTGTTATGACACTTCTACACATGCAGATTGTTTGTATCTTGCAAATATCTCTATTTTAAAAGAAACTTAATAACAAAGTTGTAAAGAAGTTTTGACTTGTGAGGCAAGCGAGGAGGTTTTCTACTCACGCAGTCGGAGCCAGTCCCATCTGTCGTCCCACTTGAACATCATCTCCTTCCGTTTCTCCATCAGCTGCACCAGCTTCTCTTTGATCTGACACCGGCAGGAACACAGCCGCAGTCATACATCAGTATTATAAAAACACAGCTCAGCCCCGAGACTTGCCATTATCCTCTAAGAATTAGTATTGTGAAGTAATTAACCGAATGGTAAATTAGGGCCAGGGTCAATTGCTCATTTAAATTCTTTTGGCTTTCCGTTTCTAATTAGTATTTGCTTTATAGTCTCCCTGACGAGTGGAAGAGGAGTGGAGTTTTTTTCCTTCGCAGCAATCCAATTGGATCCATTGTGCCAGACGAGAACAATCACTCCCAGAAAACTAATTAAATCTAATGAAAGCAGCAATTTAAGGCCCAGCCGAGGATGAAGAAGCAGCCGTCTCACCTCTGCAGAGTCTCGGTGCTTCCGTGTCAGCAGGGCCTTGCCGAGGTCGGTGCAGTCGGTGAACTGGGCTCCCCGGGCTTCGATCTCCGAGCGGATCCCCTGGTGGTACTTCTGCAGCAGCTCCACGGATGAGACGTCCCTGAGGGAGGTGAGGTGAGAGCAGGTAAAGCATGAAGCTGATCTTCTGTCAGACAACTAGAGCTGCAGGAATGTTAATTATAAGTTCCTGACAAATGTATTACTTTGTGGTCTTTATCCAGTACAAACAATACTGTACTTATACTATATCTTAATACAAGTAAAGTACTGGTAGTTTATTTCTGCTTGGTAAACCATTGGCTTTAATGGGGAATTAAGGTTTTGTTTAATGGGATTGGTCAATTGCTGCACCTTTAAAAACCTGAATATTCTTCATCAAGGTGATTACGTCTCTCATGACACTTTAAGTTATTGTTTAATTAAAAACTGAAAAGCTCCAACTATTACTGCTACTATTATATATTAAAACTAGACTGAACTGTAAATAATAAGAAATACATTCATTTATCTGAGAACAAGTTATCGTTCCCATAACACATTATGCTTTTATCTGTAGTGTTATATATGTATCTATAATCGATCAAGCTTTGAAGCTGGTTTTAAAAGAAGTGCAACTTCTCACAGGTTATTTTATTCTGTATGAATCTACATATTCAGAAAAACATGGTAATAACAAATCTTACTAAGGCAAACTCTGTTTTTTGGGTTATTTTTCCCCCCATTGACCCAAACATAAATGTCCAGACTATTTGCTGACCAGTGAAATTTAAAAGCAAACTCAAATCCTCCAGGGGAACAGCTCCAGGTTTGTTTTTCAGCTTTTCATTTCAAATTTCCTTCTGAGGGGAAAATAGCTTCCTCTCTGCAATTTGCAATATAGCTATTTTTGTGAAGATGTGTTATGGAATGGATTTCCAGCACCGTGTCCCTGGAGCACTCACCGGGGTTTCTCCTGAGTCTCTATCTGCTGGATGGTGCTCTCCATCCAGGCCATCAGGTCTCTCACCATGGTGAAGAAGCGGAACTTCTCAGCCGTGTCCACCAGCTGCGCCCTGCGGCCGTCGCAGGCGTCCAGCAAACCCTTCCAGGCCTCCACCACCTCGCGCTCCGTGGCCTGGATGGCCTCCGCCCTGTTCCCTGCGTACTGGGCACGAAGCCTCCCGGCTGTCTCCTGGAACTGTTGAACCTGGAAGAAGGAGAAGCAGTTAAAAAAACGACGAACAGGAAAATGTCTTCTTTATTCTTTGACCATTATTTCCTAAAATGTATGTAACATATCAAATATTCTCAATGCCAACCCCTTTACTCTTAATTAATGTCAATTTTCACATTTTAATTGTATTTAAATTAAAGCAGCGTCTGTAGATTATTTTAAACCACATGGGGGCAGCAGAAACTCTAAACACAAAACTAATGCAAATAAAGTAATGGCGAGTTGTTGCTGCTTATTCTCACATCCAACATAAAAGATTGCATTAATTTAAAATGATGTGAGTCCCATATTTATCCATATAATCTCAAAATGAGAATATTGAATAATGTAGCTTTAACATATAAATCGTGAGAATCCCTGTACTGGACGGATGTAACTCATCGAAGTTTGCTGCCTGTTATTGAGCCTCTGAATGAAAGCATCTGATTGGCTGAGCTGTACCTGTTGGCCCAGCGCGGTGATGTCTCTCTCGAAGGCGGCGTGCATCCGGTGGAAGGACTCGGCTTTGCTGAAGTCCTCTCCCACGTCCTCAGGAAGCTCCTTCTGCTTCTCGTGGATCTGAGCCACCAACTCCTTCCCATCGTCAAAGTACCTTAGACAAACACATTGATCTCTCACTCACTCATTTATCAAGACATTACACAAGGTAGTGTTTAAAATCCAGATAACAGGTTGTGTTATACATGGAGGCTGGTTTCCCTTACTTCAACAGTTCATAAGACGCCGTGAGGAGCTGAGCTCGAGTGTCGATGAGCTCCAGCAGATCCGCCCAGCTGTCGTTGATGGTGTCCTTCCACTCGGCCATGGCGGCCGCCTCCACGTGACCGGCTTCGATCAGCTCGTCTATCGTCAGGTTGACCATGTCCACCCGCTCCTGTCCCACCATCCCCGTCTCCCGAGCAAACTCTCTGAACTTATCCCTCAGGATCTGAAGGGAAAGGACAGATGCAGCGTGTTTAAACACAATCTCTATGTGTTTTGTGTGTTATTGTGTATTATATGGAAAGATGTTCAAACTATTCTTGGCTTTAATAGCTAAGAAATCATGTGATATTCATAGCAAGCAAACTTCCGATCATAAATAACTCCACCTTCAGAATAAGAGCATGAAATCCTTCTCCATAAAAATACATCTCTCTATTATATGATGGTTTGTTTTGTGTGTGAATTCTACCGAGACGTGATCCAGGTCCTGGCCCATCTCCTGGGAGGAGGCCACCACGTCTCTCTCAGCGATCCAGTGCTCCAGGTCCTCCACCTCTCGGCTCAGCAGGAAGTGGTGGTAGGCGTGATCCAGCTTCCTGCCGCGGTCCTCCGCCAGCTCCCCCAGCCCGGCGTACTGCTTATCCACCCGGCCCTGTCGCCTGATGATGCCCTCGCTGCAGACAAGGTGAGAGGGAGAGGATGGAGGTCAACGAGGGGCAGGGAAGATGGAAGAAATGAAAAGGAAGGGTAAAGAAATTGGATTGTGGTTTACCCAATAGATGAGGCGTGTGATTAGGAAACAGGAATTACCACATTTTACATGTTTGTCTCTGTTATCTGCCTAAACCACAACGGACTGGGACAACAGGAGTGTTTATTTTCCCTGTGTGAACATCAAATTTCAAAAGCACACACCCGTCAGGATGGTCCTCTGCAAACATCTTCTGGGCACGGCCATTCAGCTTCTTAATGGAGTCGGCGTAGTCGTCCACCGCCTGCTTCAGGAGCATGTGGCGCTTCAGCATCAGCATGGCACTTTGCTCATCCTGGAGGAGGAGGAGGAGGAGGAAGAATCACAGGGGGGTAGAAGATAAACAAAGAGGAAATAATAGAGATGAAAGCAAAACAAATGAGCTCTGAATGGAGGCTGCCACTTATGAAGAGCGTGTCGTTAATTGAGGAAAGCCTGAACCATGTAATCATGTTAATGCAAACAGTGCCACTTGTTATTAGCACAAACATGATATGGCTTTTTTAAATTTGAATAACATGATCTGCTTTGCTCACACACTTCCCTGAGACAATCAGACTGTTTCCTTGTGTGGTCACTGAGCTGTTCCTCACCTTGGCCTTCTCATCTGCGATCATGTAGAGCTCCTGCTCCCCGATCCAGGCCTCGGCCTCCTCCGCGTCGTTGTAGTACTGCTGCGCCGAGTTGGAGCCGTTCAGCCTCTCGCGCCGCTCGGCCATCTCGTCCTGCAGCCGGTCCCACGCCTCCTCCAGCCCCTTCAGCTGGAGAGTGATCCGATCGGCTTCCGGCCTGCCCTCGGCGCTGGCCGCCTCCGCCATCCTCCGGCCCCGCTCGACCACCTCGTCCACCCGAGGCTGGTGGCCCTCCATCTCCCTCTGTAATGTCTGAGCGACAGGAAACACAATCCTGCATTATGACGGTGGCACTACATCCCTCTGTAACTGTTAAAGTTCTCTGACAACTCGTAAGATCCACAGAAACTGAATTATTATTTTAAATGTTAAAAACTAAAATGCTTTGTTTTGACCGTGCACGTTGCAGATGCTGTGTTATGATGTAACGTCACTGGAACAACAGAGTCACTCCACCTGACCCTGTTATTAGCCCATCAGCAGATCTGTGGTATCTCTGTAATTAACATCCTGCTGAGTCGGACACTAAAATGCTTCTGGAATGTGTCTCACGTTGCTCATTGTGATCGCTTCTCACTTCCCGGCTCTAATTGCAAATCAACACAAATGTCCAGCTGAGAGAATAAGGTCACATGGGTCCCAGAGCACCTCCGACTGTCTGAGTGATCAGATCTCAGGACACATCTGGGTTCGTCCACATCTGCACTTGGAGCCGTCCACTTGAGATCGAGTCACTCAGGAGGGATTTAGCTTTTCTTTATTAATCCTTGTAAACGTGACCTTCAGGCTGTTTCTATTTGAAGAGATCACCTTGAGCTCCAGGAAATTGTGAAGTTTACGTCCCCTATTCTGTGACATTTCATGGGCCTTGATCAATTAACTGATTAATCAAGAAAACTAATTAAATGCAGAACTCAAAATTGCAAAAAACCCACAACCTTTTCTTTTAAATCTCAAGTGAAATCCCTACCTGGTTCTTCTTCTGCAGCATTTGCACAGTTTGAAGATTGTGCCCGTGCTCGTCTGACGTGGCCAGGGGCATCCTCTCCTCTATCCAGAGCTTAGAGAGAAGACGATGATGGAGGGAAAGAAAGGAGATCATGAAGATAAAGAAAGAAAGAAAGAGAAAAAGACAACGGGTGTCTTTGGAGGAAACAGTCTCACAGATCTCTGACGGTAAGCGAGTATAAAAGAAAACGTTAGGATCATCTCAGATTTATTGAATCTTTTTTTCATACCCCTTCACAAAATGTCTCCAGCTACTCAAACAGTAGAAATCCTTCTTTAAGCCGACTCCTCCGACTGACTGAAGTGGATTTATGTTGAGAAACCAATAAGGGATTAAAGCTTTTACCCAGATTCACCTGGAGAGTGAATTTCATGGAGCGAGCAGGTGGTCCCACTATCTCCCAGACTGAGCTAACGCACTGTAATTGAAAACTTCATTTCCAAATTAACAAGTTATCATTTTTCAGGAGGAAAGAAAAAAATACACTCCTTGAAGTTCAGACTTGAATATTTTCAATAATTTAACTCCAAATACTTTTTTATATATTTCAAAAGCTAATATGAATCCTTTAAAACTCTCTTTATTCTAATGCATTGCCATCAACCACATGTGCGAGCGGGACTTTCAACACATCTGCCTCTGACAGTGGAAACATGCTCACCAGCTCGTCGGCCAGGTCCCTGTAGAACTGATGCACGGCCCTGGCGGCCTCCAGCTTGCCCTTGCGCTGTGCCAGCGGCGTGAGGAGCTGCTGGAAGTCCCTCTGCAGGGCCCGCTGCTCGGCCTCCAGCTCCGGCTGGTCCTCCCGGCCTCCACCGTGTTTACTGACCGCCTGCTGGAGCTCCTCCATCTCCCTCGCCCGGTCACGCACCTGCTTCTCCGTCATCTGGCAGAGAGAGAGAAACAGATTAATAACCTTTTCAGAATCAGGATGTAGAAGTTAGTGCGTCTTGGCTCTTTCTGTGTGAAACTGAGCTGAGCCACTGTTATCATGAAAGTTTGATCAGTGCCCTGTCGACTGCAACATCATTTCACAGAACTTCTGCTGTTGCTGTTTTTTATTTTCCCATAAAGATTTAGATTCAAGGCTTTTGTTTGCTGTGTTCAAATGCAAACAGGAAACATGAATACAGATCCGAGACAGACGCTCACTCACTCAAAGTTAATCCTCAGAAATAACACGCGCTAACACCATAATGTATTCACTCCCATGGTGAGAGTTAACTAAACATGATTTGAGATCCGCATGCATCCCGGGAAGGTGCAGCCGCAGAAAGCAAATCTGAAGCTTATGCAGAGAAACGCTCCAGAGACACGGACCTGGTGCTTCTTCAGGAGGATGTTGGCCTTCGTCAGGTCTCTGACGTCCTCGTCTCCGCCCTGCAGCTGCTGCTGCAGCTCTCCGAGCCACTTCTTCATGTCCGCCTGGCTCTGGTCGAACAGCTCCGAGCGGTTGGCGTCGAACAGCAGCCGGGCCTTCTCCTGGGTGGTGGACTCCAGCTGGTCCCACAGCTCGTGGAGCTTGGCCAATTGCTCCGTCACTATGGGCTCGAACTCCGGCTTGAACTCCATCAGCTCCTGACCCTCCTGAGGAAGACATGGTTTATAACATGTTAGAAGAAGAAATGTCACATGGCATTTTCATTCATTGTTAAATTGAGAACAAGAGTGTAAAGGTAGATGCATCTACCTCATGAATACAATCATTTGTTTAAATGTTGCACTTAAATGTTTTATAAAACAGATTAAAATATGAATGACTTCACCCAAATTATTAAAACCCTCATGATCTCCATTCTCTGTAGTTTATCAAAGGAACTTTAACACTGGGAACAGATGCTGCTGTGAGATTTGTATTTATCTCAGAGGTGGATATGTGTTTTAAAACCTGAAGAAATAATGCATATGTATATTTTATAATTTAATGTACTGTAGTACTTTAGTATCCGATAAGTTACCTCTGGTGTATTTATAGCTTTTATCTTAGATTTTTAACTATTATATAAATTTGACGACAATTATTGTCATTAATTGTGTAATAATCTTTTATTACACCAACCTCTCTGCTAGATCTGCTTGTCCTGATCAAATCTTTCTTATCTTGGTGAATTAACCCTTTAAAGTAGAATTTTCTGCCAAATACTAAATAAATCAGAGCTGATCTGGGATCCCTGATCGTCTTCTTGCTTATTAACTTATTATTTTGCTTTGTGTTGGTGCACAGTGTCTCTAATAAAACACTGGGCAGCTCTCTGCACATCAGAATAGTTTCATGTCGGTGTGAAGATGTTCCGAGCACCACACGGTTCTTCCAGACCTGGTCCACTTTGTTGAGCCAGTCCTTGTTGGAGGCCAGCTCGGCCATGAAGGCCTGATGCTTCAGCCACTTGCTGTGGAGGTTCCTGGCCTCGTCGTAGGACGTGTCCTGAGCCGTCAGCATCTTCTCGTTGATCCACAGAGTCAGCTGGAGGGGAGGAGCGAGTGTTAGTCAACTGGAAACCAAGGATCTCTACTATTCATTCATGTGAAGTTAGTGTAGACGTGACTTCGAACAATAAGGATTTACTTCTTTATCTTTCGTCAAAAGAGCGATAGTGTAATTAACAGCATGGGGCCTCAATCCAGAGTTCTGCTGTGAAATACTAAACGGAAATCTAGATATACTGAATGTACTCATAGATGTTACCCATCAACTGCATGAACGTTTAAACTCGTGGTGAACTCACATCCTGAGTGTTTTGCAGGAAGTGCTGCAGGTCGCGGTTATCTCGGAGTTTTTCGGACACCTCCTGGGCTCGTCCTTTGTTCTTGTCGCGCCTGAAGGTCAAACACGACACAAAGAAAAAGAGAAACATGAAAGACCGGAGCGTAAACTCCCTCAGAGACAAAGCCCAGACAAACCAGCTGCAGCAGCGGGTAAATCCACGTGAGCTCCTCCTTCTTCTCCTCCTCCTCCTCCTCCTCCTCCTCCTCCTCCTCCTCCTCGTAGAGAAATACCTGACACAGTAACCTGAAGGAGTCGTCTGCTCCTCTGCCGCACCGCGAGGAAGCTCTCGCACTTAAAGATCAATATCCATTATCGTGGGCGCCTGTCCACCGAGTAAATTGAGGGAGTTAAGGGGAAAAGCTCCGGTGGCCTCTCCACTGCTGCGTGTTGACACTGATGCTACAGTGATAAGGAAACGGTTTCACTGGAAGAATGTGGAGGATTTACCAAACTGCCAAAAGAGACATTTTAACTTCAAGAGGAAAAAGAAAGTCGAGGCTCTGGATCTGAGATGTGGAAACTTCTGAGACATGTTTTTGAGGATTTGTACAAAGCTTCATTGTGCTGTGAGAAACTTCAAGGGTTGATATCTTAAACTTAAACCTTCTGGTTCAGTGTAAAGGACTTTGTTTTTTGGTGCATATTTATTTTTTAAACATTTATTATCTCGTATTAATTTTGAACATGTTTTACACCCTCCTATCTAGTTTATTAGCTCTTTTCTTATCTATTTCATTGATTATAAATATATATATTTGAATTCATTTGAAACGTCAACTATAGATTTATAGATACACCTTAGCTTATCTTGCTCATTCACCAGCAGCAGAGTTCAGTTTTTTCTTTCTCTCATTTTCAAGCAATGTCTCAATATTCCATTCATCTCTATCAACCCTTATTTGAAAATCTTAAAAGCGACTTACTGTTTTTAATTTTCAATGTTTTCCACTGATGGGGATATATAGGATATCACTAAAATCAATTTAACTTCACTATAAAATAATTGAATTAAATGAATAACACATCGGTGAATAAATGAACAATAAGGGAGAATCTGTTAATCCTGGGATCACCTGTCAGAGGTTAAACTGATTAGTTATGAGTAATATGTATAAGTTAGTACTGGCCAAGGAATAGAATAGAATGGAATAAAAAAGGAAACTGACACAAGATATATATCAATATATCAATATATAGTAAGTTTGAAGTTATGTAAAAGTTTGTACCAAAGTTCTACAATATTGAAATCTTTATCAAACATTGTGTTGACCCACCTGTCGATGATGGAGTCCATTTTGTCCTGAACCTTCCCGGAGTACAGGTTGTTACTGTCCACCAGCCGCTGTCCTCCCTGCAGGGCTCCGTGGATCTTGTCCTCGTTGGCCTCCATGGTGCTCAGGAAGTCCTCATGCTTCTTCAGAGCCTTCTCAGCGCCGGCCAGCGTGTCGGGCTTGTCGATGTGGGCCAACGTGTACTCCTGCAGCAGAGCGGCCAAAGACAGAAAAACATTAACCAAGAGGAGACAGGAAAACACAAACAGCTGAATGACAAACATGCAGCGTGGGATGTGACTACGCTGCATTCTTCTGTTCCACATTCTTTTAGATACCTGTAGCATTGCTAACTTCAACTCTGTGGTCCCTGATGAGGCTTCTGACAAGTTCTAACTATAATTTAAACACTCCTTCACCACACACAGGTGCAGGACCAGTACCTGGTTGTTGAGAATGGCCTCTACAGCCTTGCCGTCTCTCATGAACTGCTGGAAGCCCAGACCCTGGTCCAGGAAGTTCTTGCGACTGTCCCACATCTTCTGCAGCTCGTACCAGCCTCGGTCCATTCCATTCAGCCTCTGCTCCAGCTGCTGGTACTGAGGGTCGTCCTCCTGACCCTGCATGACCTGCGCCCCGGTGTCCTTCACGCGGTGGTAGTCCTCCTCGTGGTTGTTTATGTCCTCCCGCACGGCGTCGTGGAGGCTGAGCTGCTCCTCGGCTTCCGGCAGCGTGGCGGGCATTTCCTCCGAAGCCACGGCCTTCTGGGTCTTGAACAGCCAGGACTGGAAGTCGTCCATGTCCTGGAGGAAGGTCTGTAACTTGCTGACCTCGCCCAAGGAGTCCTCCCTGTCCTTCAGGGTCTTTTTCAGCGCGTCCCAGGCGGCGTCCAGGTCTCCTCTGCGGGCCAAGATGTCGGCCGCGTTCTCCGGGTGATCCTGGGCCAGCTGGTCGGCTTCTCTCCTCAGGAAGGTCAGCTTGTCCTCGATGGCGGCCAAATCTCTCTCCATGCCAAACAGTTTCCTCTGGATGGTCATGACGGCGGCCAGGTCGTTGCCCAGGTCTTGTGTGGACTCGATCACCCGCGTCTTGTCTCTGATCCAGGTCTCTGTCTCGTCACAGTCCAGCCGGTAGCTGTGCAGACTGACGGCAGAGTCCACCTTCTTCTTCTTGTCCTCCACCATGGCCTTGAAGGCCTCCCACCTGAGAAGGCATCATCTATTTAATCTCTTGTTATAAACTTGATTAAAGTAAGACAATCATCTCTTACTCGATTATTATTGGAAACTTGATTCTACTTGATCAATGTTAAAGTGCTTGTTGTTTTTGAGGAGCAGAAGCTACTGACCTGTAAAATGAAATGATTAAACGCCTCAGTAAGAAGATTAAACGTTAGAATACTATTAGTTTTTCTTTGGATAAAGCACAGAATGATTTATCAGACACATGTTGACACACAGATGAGCAGACATGTTATCTGGAGACATGTTGGAATCACCTGGTATTCAGTCGTGTCTGACATTCTTTGACCTCCTTGGTGCGAGGGTGTCTGCTGTCCTCCAGCTGCTTCACCGCTCTGTTGACGTCATCGACCCTCGACTGAACGTTTGCCATATCTTGAGCTAGAATGCTCAACCTGTGATAAAGAAAGAACATCAGTTAAAATACGTATAAAGTCATAATTCAGAGTGAAAAATACAAATAATTAGTTTTTTTTGTACCTGTTCTGTACGACTTCCAGATCCTCCAGCTTCTCCGGCACCTCCAACCCCACCAGCCACGTCTCCTTCTGGCCCATCCAGATCTCACAGGCGTCCGTCTCGCTGAAGATGGTGTACAGGGCCATGGTGTCATCCAGCTTCTTCTGCCTCAGGTCAGCCAGAGACAGGAGTTCCATGAACAGGTCCTTGATGTCCTTGAGACGTCTCTGGATGTCGGGGGTGTTCAGAAGCTCCTCTGGCAGAGCATTGGCCTGTTTGGAGAGAGCGTCGATGGTGGCTCCGCTCTTGATGGCCTCGTTCCTCAGGTCGTTGTGCCTCTTGAGCTGCCGCTGCGTGGTGTACTCGTCGTGTCCCACGTCCTCGGTGCTCATCTGCCTCTTGGCGTCCAGCAGCCAGGCCTTGAGCTCATCAGCGTCTCCTTGAAACTGGAAGAACCTCTGAGTGTCCTGCAGGTTCTGCTTCCTGAACGCCGCCAGCTCCTCCAGCTGCTGCCACTGCCTCCCGATGTCGTCCATGCTCTCCTGGACCTTCGGGGAACCAAAGTGCTTGGCCCGGATCATCTTGTCCCCCTCGGCGAGGAGCTGACCCAGGTTGCCGCGCCGGGCGCCCAGCTCGTCCTCGAAGGCGCTGTGTTTGCTCTGCAGCACCAGCACGCTCGTCAGGTCCTTGCCGTAATCCAGGGAGGAGAACAGCTGCTCCTTCTCCCTGATCCAGCTCTCCAGCTCCGTCACCTCCCACAGGAAGTACCAGAAGCGCCGGGACTGCTCCAGACGAGCCCTTCGCTGGGCCGCCAGGGCGCAGAGCTCCTGGTAGCACTGGTCCAGGTGCTGCACCCGGTCCCGGATCACCTGGGGATCACATGGCTTGTAGCCTGGGCAGAAGATGAAGGACAACATCACTGTTACATTCTGTTTATGTTTTCCTCTAGTTTCCTGTATTTGCTTATTTCTTTTCAAATTCTGGACTGCAATAGTTTATGTGATAACAGAACAATTCCCTTTCCTGACAGATGCAGCTGCACAAACAATGTGTACAAAATAAAATAAGTTGGTTATAAGATAAAATAAATAGTTAAGAGTTAAATGATCAAAATATATGTAAAGAAAACCAAACAAAGCATCTGATGTGGAATTTTGGTTCTTAAAATTTTTCCAAACTCTATCCTAGTTTCAGCCAGAACTCAGAAAGTCTTGAGGTCTGAGCTCCTCCACTTCATTCAGTGTCGTCATCTCTGATGAAACCACATAATAAATAGTTTTGCCGAAGGGAAAGACGAGCCACAGCACTTACTGTCCCCGTTTGCAAACTTGAGAGCGGCAGCGCTGGCGTTGTGCACCCGCTCCGCCTGCAGGGCGATGTCATTCTCTACCAAGGCATGTTTCTGTAGCAGGTCTTCAACCTCCAGCAAGTGTTTCCCAAAGTCCGGAGACAGCAGCCGAGCCTGAGGACACAATCAGACCATGTGATCACTTGAGTCTGTGAACAACGTGTGGTGGTCGGTTTATGAATGTTCCTCCTCTGCACCTTCATGTCGTCCATCCAGCTGATGATGTGCAGCATCTCCTGGAAGATCCTCTGCAGGGTCAGGTTCTTATCCAGCCGCCCGCCACGAGCCCTCAGCAGCTCCTGCAGGTAGTCCCACAGACGCAGGATGTTGTCCTTCCACGCGTCGATCCGCTTGGCGTCGTGGTAGCGCTCGGACTCCAGCTCCTTGGAGATGACCACGAGGGCCTGGACGCGCTCCTCGTACGCCGCGATGTCCGTCTCGATGGCGTCGTGCTTCTTCTTGGCTGCTTCCACGGCCGGCAGATCATAACCGAAGTTATCCTGAGGAGGAGAGAGCAGGGAGAAGTTTAAGTACAACTTTGAAATACTGATTTTAATAGTTAAGGTAGGTTTCAGCTTCTCCTCTCTTCCTCTAACTAACAAACTTTCTGTGCTCTGAAAGTTTTATTTTCACTTTGGTGTCATCGAGCCGATCTGTGTCAGTTGTTTACCTCCATCATCAACAATCAGGTGCACAAACAAACTGCTCCTTTAACTCCTTAATACAAATACTGTAAAAAATCTAGTTATTCATATTCGTAAACATGTTATTAACCCGAGTGAGATCAACGCCACTGAATAAATATCAGATAAACACATTGTGCAATATTCATGACTTTATGTTTATGTCGTTTGTTTCACCTGAGCCACGAGCCTCTGGTTCTCCAGGAGCCACGTCTCCCTCATGGCCGCCTTCCTGTCGAACCTTCTCGCCATCTGCTCCAGCTTCTCCTGTCGGATCAGCTCGTCTCGGAGGACGCGCTCCCGGACGTGCTCCGCCTTCTCCAGACGCTCCCACGCCTAGAAGCCCACGAGCAGACGCCTCGTTAGCACGCGCAGCTTCGGCAAGTTTAGCTGTTGTCGTGTCAACATCAAAACTGTGATCCTAACTGGAACTTACTTACTTTTAAATTATGGATTTATCAGTGGATTGATCTTTTTGAGTCTATGAAATTTCAAATTGTTCGACAACGCCCATCACACCTTCAAGAAATCATAAGCTGCTTCTTTAAATGTCTTATTTTGCTGAATTAAGTGTTGATAACTTACAGATATTCAACTACAAATTTATTTTTAAACACACAAAAAACAGCAAATTGAAAAACTGGAACTAGAACATGAAATAATTGAATTAAATGAATAACACATCAGTGAATAAATTAACAATAAGGAATTTAATTGTTTTTGATTACTAATGCAACGATAACCAAGATACACGATTATCAAAATGATGGCATATTAATTGTCTTTTAATCTACTTATCTATTAATTAACTAATTGTTTAAGCTGTATTAACAATAACCAGCAGTATAGATTATGGATTGATGGTTTTTACTATAACTGTGAATTTATTCCTTGTTTTGAGTCGTCTCATTATAAAACCCCATCGATGCTTTTATTTTCTTGTGCCTGAAGCTCAGTCAGGCCTTTATTTTGTAAATATGTCTATAATTCTACCTTTATAATTCAATTGGTTTGTGGTTGAATTGTGGCCTCAGGATCCTACGCAGCCGAATGAATTGATTTTTGTGCTTTGAGCTTCAAACCACAGAGTTTTGCAGAGACTCTCTCTCTCTCTCTCTCTCTCTCTCTCTCTCTCTCTCCTGTAGTGGCGTGAGGTTCGACAGACATGTTTGAATAAATAGAACCCTGAGATGTTGTGCACTGATTCTGTTTAGTCTCACTCTGTTGATGTCCGCCACCAGGGCTCCCTCTTTGGGCGTGTACACCCTCTGGTTGTTGGCCCTCATCCGACTCTGGATGGTGAAGAGCAGCACCTCCAGGTTTCCCTTCTCCTGGAACCTGTAAACGTCACACGGACGGGTTAGCAGCTAGCGTTAGCCACAAGGGACTAGTCTGTGTCAAGATGATAACAGAAATACTTTACCTCAAACCGGTCTGTTTTGATATCAGTTAATTATTGAACACTTCAAATTCAATGAAATACTATAGAGTACTATATGTACTTTATGTAAATACACGAACAACAATACAAATATGTATGTGTTTGGCAATACAGGTGTTTTATTTTATGAGTTCACAGCACGAGGACATTTTACAAATTTAAAAAGTGTGTTGATTTTCTTTTCATCCTTTGATTGATATTCTAGATTTAACTAAATATGAATTAGAAGAAAACTCATATATTCGCATTTGAGTTTTCTCTTTATGAAAATACAGGATTAGAATAGAATAGAGAAGAGAAGAATAGAATGGAATATAATAGAATGGAGTAGAGTATTATGGGATGCAGTGGAGAGGCGTCCTGTCCGGACTCACTTGGGCGGCTTCTCGACGGTGCGGTACGTGTTGAAGGCCTGGAGCTGCTGCTGCACCCCCGTCAGAGAGTTGGCGAGCTTCCTGTTGTTCAGCACGATGATGGTCTGCTCGATCCAGGTCAGCAGGTCCGAGGCCAGCGTCTCGTACTTGTCGATCATCGTCCCTGTCTCGATGGCGTGATCCAGAACCTGAGGTCAGAGGACAGTCAGGGCTGACACGGGCCCAACAGAACTCCGGGTGAAGGAGCATGCATCATGTTTCCATCTCACCTTTCCCACTCGCTTGCCCTCGACGGCGAGCTGCTTCATCTTGGAGAAGTAGTGGTAGAATGCCACCACGTACGTGATGATGGACTTCTCGTCTGGGTTCTCTGTGAACACATCTACACAGAGCAATGGAAGACACAGTGAGACGCAGCCGAGCCAGAGGCATCTCTATTTTTCCAACCGGGCTTAAAGCTCATAAACATTTATTTGGAGGTGAAGGCCCCGGCCTCCGTCAGTCACTCGCCTTCTGGGTCTAACAGTTTGTGGACGCCGAGCTTCTGCTCTGCCACGTTGAAGGCGCTGTGGAGGTTGTGGGTCGGGTTGGACTTCTTCAGAATGTTGAACTCCACCAGATCGGGCCTGAGGGAGAAATATGGAGGGAGAACAAACGTGGAAAAAGACGATGAGGCAGAGAAAGAGATGGAGAAGAATGAGGAGCAGGAGGAGGAGGAGAGACACTGAGCAGATGGGTTCTGTGGGTGTTTACATTTCAGGGCTGGTGAGAGTGGACATGGTCATTCATCTCTCCTTACCGGTGTTTGTGTATGAGAGCGTTGAAGGCCATGCCGTCTTTCCAGCTGGTCGTGAAGTTGGTGATGTTGACGTTGGGATATCTGCAAAAACAAGGAGAGCCGAGCGACGTCAGTGACGGGACGTTACCCAGGAGCTGCTGCTTTAAATCAATGTCTGAGGCTGGTTCTGCATCTCAGGGTCTGAGTATTCACCAGCTCTCACTGAGGCTGGAGAGCAGAGGAACTTCACATTCAGTGCAAAGGGAAAACTGTACTTTTTACTCCACTACATGTGTTTTATACTTCAGTTACTAATCACTCTGCTGATTCAGATTAACAACACATTATTTTTATATAGAAATAAACTATGACGTCCATTAGAAGTGGAGTCTGCCTACTGTGTACTTGTATCTTTGGTACTTTAAGTATAATTGTATGCCAACACTTAATACAAATTAAAAATAACAAAGTGTTTCTGCACTGAGGTATTTTTACATCATTAAAACTTGAACCGCAACTTCACTATGTTGCATTTGCAGAATGTATTTTCCAATAAAATATTTTTTTATTAAATGTATTATTATTTAATTAATTGTCAAAGTTTTTAATAAATGCAATATTGTTATTTAATATATAACTTCAGTAATAACACCTTTTTGTAAAGAAATGCTATATTTTAAAAAGATTAATGAATAAGCAGTCAACTTTATTATTTATTCTAACATTTGAGATAAAATTTTGGATTAATTACAATTAACTGAAGTAAATTAAATTAGATTGTAAAATTCTGGCAAAAAAAGAATATCAATATCAATATGTTGCTGACAATAATAATACTATAGGTATCTTTTAAATGACAATAAAAAGGGTTTTGCATTGCAGCGCCCTGAAGACTCACACCACAAACATTTCTTTCTATTTAAAGGTTTACAGCTGTGCACAGAACCAGATTCCCGTTCACACTCTGTTTCCCAGAGGATATTTACAACAGCCGGGTCAAGCCAAAGGTCACGGTGCCACTCACCCTGCAGTTTTCATCTGACACCACAGAAGAAGAGCGTCCTTGGCCGAGCGCGTCTCCTTCTGGTCGGCCTGGCCCGTCTCCACCACGATGTCCTGGATCTGATGGGGAACAAGCAGAACAGCTGGGTGGTAAATAATGGAGGTCGACTAATGAACGTGATGTTTGTGATCAAACGGGAACAATTCACATCCGAGGAACAGAAACTCCGACTGAGAGCAACACGTCGCTAATCGGATGCACCGGGAGGGAACACGCTGCTAAAGTGGCACAAATCTCCCTCTGATATCCATCATTTATCTTCATGGGGCTGAACTGACGAGGGTTTTTTTATCTGTGTTACAACACAAAACGATTCTCCAGTGATAAATCATCAATGTTGTTCCACGGCTGGAATCTCGTGAATCTAGAGTCCGACTGAAACGGGGTCTGGTGATAATTGGAGTTCTTATTTTCCAGTAATTAGAGCAGTGATGTGATCGGAGAGACGGCTCCTGAGAGACGTCTAAATTTAGCCGGCTTTGGTTCTCCTGGTTTCATGCAGACTGAAACGACGCAGACAGGACTAAGTGAATTCTTTCCTGTTTCAGCTTTTTTTTTTTTGTGAAGGGTGAATAATGCAAGAGGCCATATTGTTTGAACTAACTGTGCCTAAAAATAACAGTGCTGCTGTCAAAATTAAAAATAAATATCTGTCCCCTCCGAGGAGATGAAAGAGTCAAATGGACGTGTTCTGATGTTGTGGCTGTGCTGGGATCAGTGGAATCGTAACGCCTGGAAGCTGAAGGCGTCTCATTCGAGGAAAAAGAGGAAAAACATCCTGAGGCTGCTGGTTTTAAACTGGGTCTGTGCTGCATGGAAACAGACCTGAGAGACCGAACCATTAACAACCACACACTGGTCTGTTAAACACAGCAGGTTGTTCCTCAGTCACATTGAGCATCTGACCAGTTGACGTTAGAGGAAGGATTTTGATTTGCATGTTTGAGATCACGAGTCTTTCAGCTCAGAACTGCAGTGGTGATGTTTTTCTTTGTCTCCCTTTACTGACTATTATTGGCTATTGATCTGTTGATAATTATTGATCCTATATTAACAGCAAAACCCTCAGAATAACCAGTGATTGTCTTGTTTTACATCAACATACTTTATACTGAAGTAGAAATGTCTTATATCATATAATTCATTTTCTGGTCTGGTGCCATATTCTGCATTTAAACTTTTACATTACTATGTTGTACATGCTGCATTTCATGGGTTTGGCAAATTACTAATATATAGTATCTTAGTAAGATGTTAACAAACCAGAATTTGCCACATGACCACATGACTTTTAACTTCTTAACATGAACACTAAATCAGCATTTAACACCTTACATCTGTAAACAAGACCCCATCATAACCTTTTATCAACAAGTCTCTAAAACAGTTTCAATAAAAAAAAAACTTCTAAAAACTGTATAGTACCAAATTATATAACTTTAGCGTGTATTGCTTTAGTACAAATATTTCTTAATGTGCTTCCTGCATCTTTACATTGTTTGTTACTTGCCGCTGTAACATGGGATCCCCCCCAGGGATCAATATCTATCTTATTTCATATAACTGTGATAAAGGACATAGTTTAAAGAATGGAACCAGAGTGTTTTATTAAGTTGTTTAACCAATGAAAGGGGAAAAGAAGTAAAACCAATGCAAAGTAAAGTAACTAAGTATAAGAAAGTTGAATGTGGCCCCTCAGTGAGGTTTACCTGGAAGCGCAGGATGATGGTCCAGATGAGGCCGAGGATGAGCCGGTGGTTCCCGTCCACGATGTCGTGGGAGCCCATGTTCTCCAGGTGGACCCTCTGCTCCTTGAGGAACTGCAGCGCCTTGTCCACGTTCTCCAGACAGTGGATACGCATCCGGCCTTTAGTGGGCTTCGGCTGCAGACCGGGAGGAAAGAGGGGGAGAGATTATAAAGAGAAGATAATAGAAGGACAATAAACAAGAAGGTCTACAAAGTGTGATGTGCAATAGAATCGTGTTTACCAGTCGTTCACCGGAGAGCACCTCCAGCAGCTTGATGAGCATGCGTCCGTCCCGCAGGTCCAGGTAGAGGTCGGAGATGCGGCAGCCGACCCGGGACAGGATGGAGTTGACCCATTTAGTGAAGGTCTTCTTCTGCACCGCCTCGCGCTCATCTGACGGGAGCACAAAGTTAAGAAGGAACATGAGCTCCATGAATAATGAAGAGTCTTCTCAGCTCCAGAGCAGCAGCTCCAGAGCAGCAGCTCCAGAGCTGGTCGGGATTTACTGTCGAGCTGCAGACGGGCGGATGTCTGGACGAGTGAAGGAAGGTGGAATATCTGTGATACAGCATTGGTCTGTGGAAATCAGAGATGGAGGATCTACACCTGAACTTCAGGATTCTTCAACAATAAGACTCCCTCTCCTGTGTGAAGCCTCCTTACACAACAGACACACACTCCTCCGATATCAGACTGAATTATGCAGCAGGCAACAGCAAATACTACAACACAGTGATGAAAGAAATATGAGATGCATCTTCTCTTCTTAAAGCAGCTGCTCTGATTTATCTCCTGGATTTGAATGAAATCTCACTGTAGCTCCAGTAAACTGGGAAAAAATAAACACAAGCACGACCCTGTATGGGACGTGATCACGACCCCGTATGGGACGTGATCAGGACCCTCTATGGGATGTGATCAGGACCCTGTATGGGATGTGATCACGACCCTCTATGGGATGTGATCAGGACCCTCTATGGGATGTGATCAGGACCCTGTATGTGATGTGATCACGACCCTCTATGGGATGTGATCACGACCCTGTATGGGATGTGATCACGACCCTGTATGGGATGTGATCAGGACCCTGTATGGGATGTGATCACGACCCTGTATGGAATGTGATCACGACCCTCTATGGGATGTGATCAGGACCCTGTATGGGATGTGATCAGGACCCTCTATGGGATGTGATCAGGACCCTCTATGGGATGTGATCAGGACCCTGTATGGGATGGGATCACGACCCTCTATGGGATGTGATCACGACCCTGTATGGGATGTGATCACGACCCTGTATGGGATGTGATCACGACCCTGTATGGAATGTGATCACGACCCTCTATGGGATGTGATCAGGACCCTGTATGGAATGTGATCACGACCCTCTATGGGATGTGATCAGGACCCTGTATGGGACGTGATCAGGACCCTCTATGGGATGTGATCACGACCCTCTATGGGATGTGATTGGCTTCTTTGCGTAGGTGAAACACCAAAATCCCTCAACTGTTAATTATTCCCTGAATGACAAGTGGCAGAGGGAGTGAGAGCATCAGAGCTGCAGAGGCTCATGGGAGCTCGAGCACATGGGGACATCAGTCATCTCACCGAGCGCCACACGAGCCTCCCACTCTGCAGCAGATATAAAACCAGTTTGGATCTTTCTGTGACTGGAGATGTTGGAGATTTTGAGCTGTGTTTTCCAAGCACGTGAAAAGTACCTGCAGGATCCATTGAAGCACCGATTACAGAGCAAATTATACACAAATCTTGTATTGTTTTAATGTTTTATCTGGTTTGTTTTATTGCTTTTCTGTTATTTGTGGACTGAGAACTTGACCTTTGCCATATTTATTTATGTTTTATTTATAGGACACGAGACCCCCCAGACAATAACTGACGAGAACCATAGATGTTGTTCTTATGGAGCCTACATGAAAAATAAATGATCGTATTAAACTTGCAATATAAAAATTAATATTGTATCACAAAATTGTCTCAAGGGTGAACGCTGTGTCGCCTCACTGCTAGAAGGTTCCTGATCTCAATCCTGGTTTGTCTGTGGAAAGACCCTCCACACTCACACACAAACACACACAAACACACACACACACAAACACACAAACACACACACACACACACACACAGACACACACACACACACACACAAATAGAAGTAAAAGTATAAATATATAGACAAAAAAGTATTACAGTAAAGTAAAAGTACTCAGTATTACTTTTACTCAAGTACATTAACTTTTGTACTTGAGTAAAAGTAATTCAGTACTTGCTTTTAAATGAACTTGAAGTATTAACAGTAAAAGTACCTGCCGAGTGTGCGTTCCTTCACAATATATATAGATATTTGCCGATGTATGTAGCGGAGTAAAAGTAAAAGTAAGTACTTGAAATGTGTCTACTAGTAGTAAAGTACAGATACATGATAAATGATACATGATACACATAGACACACACTCTTCAGTGTATCAGGTCAACTCGTGGTGAAGAGACGTCTCAGTCGTCACGTGACTTCCTCTCGGCCCTTCTTCAGCCAAGTGCTGTTTACCTCTGCACCCAAATACAACTGAGATCTACAGAGTGCAAAGGACTGCACCCTTAACGACTCGTGTGATAAATGATTCAGACCCTGAGGCTGCGGAGAACAAGGAGAGAACAGCTGAGCAGGAGGAGGAGGAGGAGGAGGAGGAGGAGGAGGAGGAGGAGGAGGAGGAGGAGGAGGTATAAGAGGAGACAAAGTTAAAGGTATTGGGTTGACGGTTAAGAAGGAGACAGTGAGACAGAAGGAGAGACGAGGAGGCGTCGGGGGGGAAACTGGAGCAAAGGTAAACAAGGGAGGAGGACAAGAGAGGAAAAGAGGGCAGGGGACGGAGGGACAGACGGATCAGACGGAGGGATGGAGGGAGGGAGATGCAGGTTCTCAGTTTCAGCCTTCAGAGACTCAAACGGGGAAAATAGAGCAGGACAGATTACCTAGAGCATCCCCCCCCCCCCCCCCTACTGATCCAAATGACCCAGTAAACAGCAGCTCTGTTCCCAGCACATCTACTGGTTTATTGTATGTAAAACACATGGTACAGACGTGCACAGTGAATAAATCATGCTTCATCCTGCTCCGATACATCCACGTGGATAACCCACTCTATGAAAGAGTAAAGGCAATTAAGCCATTAGGAGCGTCGGAGTCGATTTAGCGTAGAGCATCACGTCCTAATCGGTCGGGGGGGGGGGGGGGGCAGCAAACAGAAAACCAGACGAGAAACAAAATCCTCCCTGAACTGAACTGGGTGCAGCTCTCCGAGGGTTTTCACAGCGAGGAGAGAGGAAATGAAAAACATGCACATCCCTGGTATCATCTCACATCACGAGACCTGGAGAGGAGAGGCTGCTGGAGGAGGCTGCTGGCCTCTCAGGAGGAGAGGACGGGAGCTGGTGGACCGAGGCGTCTCCTGAAGAGTCGTTGAACGAGCTCATTGTGAAGACGAGCCGCTGAGCGCTCGCTCCTCAACGAGCCGCTCAGCATCCGTCTGGAAACCACAGAGCTGCTCAACCACAGAGCTCCACAGGAGGGTTCACATCAACACAACGTGGACACGAGGTGGAATGTTTCTTTAGGTGCAGTGATGATGTTTGAGTGTTTGTGGGTCGAAAAAAAAGCATCTGAGGAGTGTGTAGCTGCTGCCACATTTTACCTCCATTAAGAAGGTTATGTTGTGTTTGTTTGTGTGTTATTTTTGCAGGATTACACAAAAACTACAAGACGGAATTACAACCAAACCAGGTGGAAACACAAACAACCATTTACTCACACATTATTATTCACGTAAATATATGTACTGTTTTTAAATCTGCCTACTATTAAATATTGATTATGTCGATTATGACTCCACCCACCCGCCTTACAGCTCCACTTATCAACCAATCAGGTGCACATGTGTAAAAACATATTTTTGACTTTTTTAATTCATTAATTCATTAAAGTCTCAAGGAAGTGTCCTCTGAATCGTATCTATAAAGTACTTTGTGTAACACTGTCGTAAAGTACTCTGGTTTACTTTAAACTTTATACTTAACTGGACTGAGTCTCCAGTAAACCTAAGCTGCATCCTGTTTGGACTGTGGGAGGAAGTTGGAGAAATACCACACTCACATAAACTCTAATCTCTGCACCAGCAGCCTCACATATGTGTTTGAAAGATTCCTTTGTTACTGTAAAGGAGTTTCACTACTTTCGGCTCCTGTTCTTTTTAAAGACAAATGAGAGTTTTTCATGTTTAGTTACAGTTCATAAACAGGGACTTGTCTGCAGTGGCTCACATTCTATACAGACAAGCCTCAGTGCTGGTTAAAAGTTTGCTTGTGCTGAAGTTTTACTCGAATTAAAAATCCTCCATCAGTCACACAGTCAAACTTTGACAGCAGCTTCCTGTCACTTCCCTTCTCCCCTCGTACAAGCATTACTAACCATTCCTCTGTTTCACATGCTTCCACTGAGTAAAATCTCTTATCCACTCCTTGACTCCAGTGAAAGCCCCCATGACTTATTCATGCTGATGGATTTTCCCTGTACACACGGCCTGATCTGTCTTTTACCACAGTCAGCTCTAACCGGACGTGGCCCCCCCGGTGGTCCCTAGGAGCCCGGCTACACGCCTGAGTCATGGCCGTGCCGGGGCTACCTGTCCTGCAGCCATGACTCCATATTTACAGGCCTGTCTGAAACTCCTCCTCTGTTCGGCTTTGTTCTGCATATATCAACACTTTCTGCAGCGGTTGTGAGTTTTCAACGTTTATGGACAAAGCTAAGAGCAAAACACATGAGAATTAAGATGCATATGATTGTTTCCATCCTCACAAAAGTTTGAGGAAGAAAAACCTGAAGTGGAAGATGTGCAGACACGACAGGAGGATGCTAAAAGGTCAAAGGTCGATTGTGTCACAACAACAACAACAACAATGTGGACTTTTCTGCAACCAGCGCAGCAGAAAGAATCAACACCAACAAACGTGTTAACTTCCAACAAGGACATTAACGGGTACTCCAAATCAATAAGTGCCAAACCCTGATAGTTTCCCCTCTCGCTCTCCTTCCCTCACTCGTGCTGCTCTGTTATTGTTGCTCTGCCCTGACATCATTCCTAAATCTCCCTGATTGGGGGATGAATAAAAAGCCAAATAAAATGTCAGGATATGTGATTGGTGGATCGATAGGCTCGGCTCCGAAGGCCGCTCCAATTTGGGAGAGCTACAAAAGTTCTCCGCTGCTCGTATCAGTTGTGTCTGCAGTCCTCACAATCAGTCGATACTTGAAATCCAGCAAGGGCAGGGGGGGAGAAAGAACCATGCTTCCCTCTCTCTCTCTCCCCTTCTCTCTCTCTCCCCCTCTCTCTCTCTCTCCTGCTTCGTCTCCTCCATTTTCCTCCTCTCGCTAATGCACTCCTGTCATCAGGGAGTTGGAGAGCATAGTGCAAGCTAACAAAAATCCACTGTGACGGCGAACCCGCTCTTTTATAATGCTAACAATGCCGGCGGCGGGGGTGGGGGGTGGGGGGGGGTGTTTAGGCGTAAAGAGAAACTCATTCAGGGAGACAAACGGATGAGAAAACACACTTTCATTCTCCTGCAGAGCGCTTTGGGAAAGAGAGCGAGGGCCACACGGAGAACAGGTGATGAGTTCAGTGACAGATATGTTTTCCATGTTCGAGAGAATTAGCTCGCAGCACAAGGTGGGGATGAACGGCTGTGGGGGGGGGGGACATCACAACCTTTTTAGGAGTTCTCCCATGAATTATTCAGGGTCAAGTCAGTGAACAATTGGGGCAGTGCCACACAGTCACTGAATGTGCTGGATGTGTTTAATAGAGAGGGCCACAGCTCTGGAGGACGGGACCTGTTTACTGCTGCTGCCTTCCTCCAGCTCACAACAACAGAGTGACCTCACACATCACAGCCCCACCTCCCTGCTGCCCCGTCCCGGCCTCTACACAAAGAACAAGTTGGGGAAGACAGGAGCCTGATTGGAAAAAGTGTTGTCTTTCTCATCTGTGAACACACACAGACACACACAGACACACACACACACACACACACAGAGTTCTGCCACCAGGACCCTGTACCTTGCAACTGCCTGAAGCGTCCTTCCAGCAGCGAGTTGAAACAGATGTTGGAGGTGCTGAAACTCAGCCAGCGCGCCTTCTTCATACTCTTGGCCGAGGAGGATGAGGAGGAGGAGGAGAGGATGGGGGCGGGGGTGGAGGGAGGGTGAGGGTGAGGGTGAGGGTGAGGGTGAGAGGTCCGCTGACGTCTCGGGGTGCAGGCGGAGGAGGAAGAGGAGGATGAGGAGACAGGGGCGAGTCCCACGGGAGCCACGGCGAGCGGGACATGCAGCAGGGTGCCGTTCCTCTCCGGGTGGTGCTCCCGCTCCTGCTGCCTGCTGCTGCCCCCCCTCGTCTTCTTGCTCTGGGCCCGGTGGACCGGCGGCGTGCTCCTGCTCCGGCTGCTGCTCACGCCCCCCCCGCACAGGGGCCTCCCTCTCTGCCGGGGCATAGGTCCGGCTGGGAGCCTCCCTGGTCCCGCCGCTGCTGCTGCTGCGGTGGGAGGTCGTGGTCTCCCTGCCGCCGGCCTTCAGGCTGATCTTGACCTCTCGGAGCCGGGGCTGGCTCACAGGGGCGGCGCTCAGCAGGCACGGGCTGCTCATCCTGACCCCCCCGATCAACAACAACAACAACAACAACAACAACAACACGCAGCCTGGAGCCGGCAGAGGAGCTCGGCTCTCCACGTCTCTCCTCTTCTCCGTCTCTTTGGCTCTCTGTCCTCCTTTCCAGATCCCTCTCTCGTGCTCACTCCTCCTCCCTCCCTCCCGTCTAGTCCTCTTTCTTTCTCACTCTCTCCTCACTGCTGCCGTGACGAGGCTGTGCCTCCGCTCTCCGGCGGCACGAGGGGCTCAGGCAGCCTCCCAGCTCAGAGTGGTTTCTCCGGCTCCCACCATGCATACAGTATGATTCAATACGTCCACCTGCTCACACGACCCGCCCCCCCACGCTACCCGGCGCGCCCACACGGTGATGACATCAGAGGGTTTGAGGCACACGGCGGGCACAGTTGTGATTTGCTGTGCCAACATGAAACTGTCCACCTCCAGGGAAAATGGCTTTTTTTTAAAGTCTTACATAACGAGCAGTTTAAATGACGTTCGTTAGCAGTGTGCGTGTCTGTGTTTGTGTGTGTGTGTCTGTGTGTGTGTTTGTCTGTGTGTGTGTGTGTGTGTGTCTGTGTGTTTGTCTGTGTGTGCTTTGAAGGCTAGATTTGTGTTCCTGAGTTCACAAGCTGTAAATAACCAGTGGGTGTCATTCAGAGCTCCTCTCATCTGCTGCCTCCCTCTCTCTCTCTCTCTCTCACTCTCTCTTTCTCTCTCTCTCTCCATCTCTCTCTCTCCCACTAACAGGAAACACTGATTGCATTACAGAAACATCAGTGAAGAAGGAGCAGCACTCTAACACAATATCACACACACCTTCACACATACACACACACACAAGTCTTTTTCAGTGGTGCGAGGGGTCGGGACATGATGAAGACAGTTCGATCGCCCACGTGTGAAACTCTTCTTCTGCCTCTGAACCCTCGGTGGCTCCGAGCGACAGATCAGAGCAGACGCCTCTTGATTGTGACTCATCGTTTCCTCATTTTTTTTTTAAGACGATTCACGACCTACATTCGTTCTCCGTCACCGTCTCTCATCTTGTCAGACACCTCCTCGCCCGCATGGAGGATTTCAAATCACTGAGACGTGGGATCTGATGGGAAAAGACTTGGAAGGAGGAGAAGTGCTCAGCCCCCCGAGCAGACGCATGCATGAGAATGAGATATTAGTAATGTGAGTGAAGGTTAAAGTCATCGTTTGGGATTGAGTTGTGTTGAGGCGCTTATCAAGGTCGTGCCATGTGCAACGACTGGAGGATCCTGGTCAAACAAGCAGTGGATGAGCCTGGAAAGCTAGAATGATGCTACTGGTCCCAGTCAGGTATCAGGAGTTGTGGAGGAAGTAAAAGCACCACATTAACTTAAAAGTAAAAGTAATTTGCTTGAAATAAACAGATAGTACTTTGGTTCTCTGTATTATCGACTCTCGGCCTTTTCAGGTGTTTACTCTGAACCAGTGAGTGATGTTGCTGCTGGAGGCGGAGTCTAATTACACCTGCCCGCTCTGATTGGATCAGTGACCGATTCTCCTCCTACTGATTACTTTTTATAATATAAAAAACAATGGGAAAGTTTGACCCAGTGCACATTGTAAGTACAGATACTTGTTCATATATATAGAGTGAAAGGGAAAAGTAACTGAAAATAAATAAAGTACAAAGACATGTAACGAGGTAAATATACTTTAGGGGGGAGGAGCATCAAACAACTGAGTAGAGTATTCCACATGTTTCCATTCAGAGGTGGTGGAGACTAATTAAGAGTAAATAATTATCACATAGCCCTAAACGAGGTCAAATCTATAATAATGAATGATATAAATATGATTTATGTAGAATTTAAACTACCTCGAAGGCAAAGTTACTAAACGGCCTCAACATTTAGGACACGACTTGTCAGTTCTCCAGGTCTTTCCAGCAGAGCAGTGTTTTTCCACCTTGTGTGTGACCTCTGTTGTGTCTGCAGCTTCACATCATGTGACCCTCATCTCCCCTTCTCTCTCTCTCACGCCTGCTTCCGCCTCAGAAACGCTGCTATTTTAAAACGCCCAGCGCCCGGCCCACAGGTGGGTCGCAGCCCACCGGCTTAGGCAGAAATGTCAGAGATGTGAGGTATGAGAGGCGGACGGGCAGGGCAGCTGTCCAGATCGCTCAGACTGGGAACACTCTGGGAATGTGCAAGCGATCCCAGTTACTTGCGGAGGGTGTGGAGCCGTGTCGGGGTTCAGCTGCCCGGGAATGTGTAACACACACACACACACACACACACACAACACAACACCTGCAGGGCCCGAGCCGGGAGGCTTGAGGGGGAAATTGCTCGGGATGTGATTCTGTCATTTTGTCTGACTGGTTTTCAGTGAAGGTCAGAGTTTTACTCCAGCCCGTTCAACCCTGTGGAGTGTGAACAGACATCCTTTCATTTGTGCCCTTCCCCTTGCTCTTAAAAAACGACAGCGTCTCTGGTACGTGTGGCAGAGCGGACGGGGCACCGGCCTGTTTGCTATGCAGCCACTCACCTGCGAGGGCCCTGATGCGTGAGCGCTCGAACAGCCGGGCCGAGCAGTTGTCATTGTCTAGCTCCTCGTCACGCAGGTCGAAGCGGGTGTTGATGTGGCTGTACTGCTGCGAGATCTCCACGTTGTCAAAGTCCACGGTGGAAGTCATGGCGGAGGCCAGCGTGGCCAGCGGGCGGGGGGGTAGGGGGGGGGGGGGGTCCTCAGGTGCTCTGGGCGGCGAGGGAGATGAGCGGGGGGGAAGAAATGTCAGGATGGACGTGGGATACCGGAGGTGATCTGAAACACAGGAGGACACAGAGGTGTAAGTTATCACGTGTAAAGACAAAGTGATGCAACTTTAATAATAAGAAAAGTTTTCAGAAATCAATAAAAAGGTTTAATGTCTCATTCAATTCAATACTGTACTTTGTTTATTCTCATGTTACTCGATTGATGTTATTTTCACATTCATCCGCTGAAGGAAGAAAGTTTCTCTGTGATCGTTTAATTCAGAGTTCAATAAGAAATGTGAAAACCTGAGAAGATTTGGGTATTTTTAGATTCAGGATTTTTGAATGATAGAAAAGAAATCATAAGTAATTTTTAATAACTTAAAGAAGGAATATTAACTTCAATGTTGGCTGAAATGCTAAAAGAAAAAAAAAGATGTTTCACACAAATCACTGAGAATTTAGGAATCTGACCGAGATGAGATGAACCGGACGACGTTTGAACTAAAACAACCAAACAGAAAATAAATAATGATGTTTGTCATAACTTTTTATGATGAGCTGATTCTCGTTTCCTCAGGATTCTGTCATCAAGGAAGATTCATTTGTTAATCGACAGGAAATTTAAGCTGCAACTATTTGGATATTTTATTAATTGCCTCCTGGATTAACTGAACAAAAAAGCCTGAATTTATCACTAGATAATGAAAATTGTATGTAAATTCGGGTTTTTGAAGTTTCCAAAAGTGAAAACATTGTATACGATTATCTCAAGTTTATTATAAAGCTCAACAGATTAGTGTTGGAAATGATCATCTGATTCATCAATGATGAAAACACTTGCAGCTCCAGAGCAGGAACATGATGCTGATTGGACGAGGCAAAAAAAGAAGTTTTAATCCATCGGCCCCGGAGTGGAAGAATTAAATCTCTGTTGTGTCTCATGTATATTTTTAAACAGAGGTCTCACCGATCCCAGGCGCCCGTGCCCCTCACAGTCTCCATTTTGTGTGCGTCACTGTGCTTCGCCCCTGCAGTGTGTCTGTGTGTGTTCTTTGCGTGGAATGGCGGGCTGGAGGGTCGCCGCTCTGATAGCTCTATCTGGGTGCAGCATGGCTCTCTTATCGTGTCACACAGGGGAGGGCAACCCCCCCCCCCCCCCCCCCCACGCCCCCCCTTTGGGCCACGCAGGATGACGAGCGCGCCTTCGTTTGAATGATGTAGCTCACATGGTTCCAACTGTGTGTTTGTGCGTTACATGAGTAATCTATTACACACAACTCTGAGTTACTTAGAGGTATGTGACCCAATTAGGTTAAGTAAAGCAAGTTCATTCTTCTAAACAAATACTAAAAGGAACAGAATAACTTATTTTGAAAATGTATTAGGGACATCTGTACAGCTGCTGATTTACACAATTATCCAATCAGCCAATCATGTGTCAGGAGCTTCATCAGAAAAGGGGAACATGTGAGTTTTTGTAAAACAGCTAATTCCCTCAGAATGTTGTGAACATGAAAACCGTCCAGTGAGCAGCAGCAGCTCAGACGGAAACGCCTCGTTTCTGAGACGGGTCACAGGAGAAGGACCAGACTGGTTTGGGCACTGGTGACTCAGATAACCACTGTGTTCAACTGTGATGAGGTGGAAATCATCTCCGGCTGCAGAACAGCAGGAAACCACATCAGGGTTTAACTCCTGTCAGCCAGCAACAGAAATCTGAGGCTGTGTATTGTCCAGTTGAAAACTTAAAAACGATTTCTGCTCAGGCTGCAGATGGTGGAGTCAGAATTTGACATCAAGAGAAGGAATCAATGGACCCAACCGGCCTTGTACAGTCCAGCCTGGTGGTGGTGGGACATTTTCCTGGCACACGTTGGTCTCCTTATTACCAGTAAATCATGGTTTGAATGCCACAGCCTCAGTATTGTTCCTGACAATTTACCTTCTCTAGTGCATTGAGCTCTCTTGGCCACCAGACTACAGACAGTATTTGAGTAAATGTACTTTCTAAAACCTCAGGAAGTCAAAACACACATTCCCAATGCCCCCAGAGGCTGTGGTGCCAGTGCAGTGAGAGAGGAGGCCCACAGCCATGCACCATGATGTCCTACAGGTGTCCCTCCCCCCCCTGCGCAGTATCAGTCCTCTGCAGACGTCTGTTATCGGAGCAGCGACGCTCCACCCACCACCGGGGATCCCCTTATCACCTCGCACACACAGACACACACAACCCCAACAGAGCCGCAGCACAACACACTCTTACAGCGCTCAAAGCCCGTATCCACAAAGTGTCGGCTGAGAGACACTAATCGCGTCCGAGGACTGACTGAGGCCCGACTGAGCTGCCAAACACAAACTTCAGCAGTTCAAGAGCTGGAGCTGAGACATTTTACTCGGTGTCACGGCAGAAGGCTCCATTTAAAGCTTCTGTGTAGAAAGACAGGCCCTCCTGCTTATAGACGGTCCTGTGACACAAAGGTCACGGGTTCGAAACCTGCCCGCCACAGCAACTGAGAGCCTGTCAATGGAGAGGAATCCTCCGGTGGTGTCCTTGAACCCGAGGCAGGACGCTCACATGGCTGCTCACTCACAGCGGGTCACCCTGTCGGCTCCACGGCGCCGCAGCCGAGACTCAACTCCCCACAACTCCAGAGAAGAAGCTGATGGAGGGGACGGGGGGGGGGGGGGGGGGTGTAAAACTTGTTTCAAATTATAAAGTTCCAGCTGAAACTAAATCCTCAATCTACTGTGAACACTTCACAGATTCAGACCTTGAAATCAACAGGCTACAGAAAATAAACTGTTTCCATACACGCACTATTTAGTTTCGATAATTCTCAACTTGCTAATATCACAGGCTGTAAATAAACATCAGCCGAGGATAATGGGAATATGGTGGATTTTCTTACTGTTTAATAGTAAGCCACTATTTGACCTGATGGTGGCGCTACATGAAAAGATCAACAATCTATTAGGAGTCAAATCGTGAGAGTTTATATAGAGTTCAATAGATGTTGAGATATTTCACTGGTTCAATTAAAGATTCAACATGGGAAACAAAAGGAAAAATGTCTGTCCAAACCCACAAGTCTCATAGGAGCAATGATACATGATCTACTTTCATTATCAGTCATTAATGTTGCACTGGAGATGATGTGAGGTAGATTTATTACCTCGACTGAGGAGACAAATAAACTTTGACGCCACTTGAATCTCTTTCCCTCAGCTGCAGTAAGAAGTCGTCTGCACATGGTTCAGTAAAAACTATATTTCATAGCTGCACTGGGTCATTTCTCAAAAGCAGTGAAATGACGGATGATAGAATCGGTCTCTGGGATTTCTCCACACGTCGCTTTATAAAACTCATCATGTTTATTTGTGCAGGAAATTACAACGACGCCTCGAGGGAGTTTTTTTAAGTTTGGACGCAATTAATTTCCTTTGAATGTTTAAAAGGTGATACTGAAATTTTTACTCTTAAAGTCGTGGAGATGAAATTCTTTAAAGCCAAAAAACACAATTTATTGTTTATGACGGATGAAAAGAAGTTTGACGATGACCTTTCCTGCTTGTGATTGAAACTGTCGCTTTATTGTTAAAACTATGTGATGGAGAAAATTGAAATGTAAGAAACAAATTAACATCTGAGATGAATAATAATAAGATTATAGACTAATTTACTAATGATAATAACTATAAATATGAGAATTTGAAGTTCCCATTGTGTTTGAATAAGGAACAATTTCCAAAATACATTAGTTGATATGTGGCTTAGCTCAGATCTAATATGTAAACTAGGAATTACATAAATGTGCATCTTATATAAATTGAACCTGGATGTTTGACATATAATTGGCCCCTCTGTGTAAACTGAGGCCCCTTCCTGGCCCCTGATTTAGACAAATCCTAGGACCGCCTCTGCCTGGAGCCCATGCTCCCAGCTGAAGGTGAGCTGATGCCTGTATAGTGCACTTTCTGAAGTGAAACACATTAGCTGGATCACAGTGAACACATTACGGTGAGCAGCACAGAGCCGGATGGATGAAACAAGAGATGAGTGGAGTCGAGGCCTGTGGTCGGGCAGAGAGTAAATCTGAGACATAAACACAGGAGATCAATGTGTAGAGGAGGAGGAGGAGGAGGAGGAGGAAGAGGAGGAGGAGGAGGAGGAGGCTGTTACTCTGCAGCTTCTCCTCAAACAGGACGATTCAACACCGAACTAACTCAGACTCGTCTTTTAGTTTTAAAAACACAGATGATAATCAACACTGTGGAAAACTTCCTCTGTTGTGCTCGACACAGTTTGAACTGTAACACTGAGCAGCTATAAAGAATTGATAGTAAACTATTCCTGGAGTGTGTTTACACAAAAGTGCCTGCTCTCGTCCAGACACACACAAACACACGGACACACACACAAACACACTCACACTTGTCCTTTTAAGGGGAATAAAAGTTTTGTGTGGGGAAGTTTTCATTTCTGAGTTATTTTAAACCACAGTTTAGAACCGGTGGTGAAAGTATGAAAGAGCTTTAAGAGAGAAGAAGAAGAGAGGGAATATGCAAAAATGGTGAAGAGTACTTTGGATTATTATCTGTGGTGGAATGTAACTAAGTACATATACTCTAAGTATTGTACTTTGTTACTTTTACTCTACTTAACTCTGACTTTCAGGGGGAAATAGAAGATTTCCTTTTGAAATAAAGCTTAAATAATATTCATTATACTATTTATAGGCTACATTACCTTTTACTCAACAAGTAACAGACTTACTTTATATCAACTTTACAAATGAACATATCAACTTTTGATGAACTCTTATTTTTATTTGTCAAACTTCCCAAAAGTAGATAAATGGTAGTTTGACCTTCACAAGCTATTCAATTGTAAATAGCTTAATGCACTTTTTTCCCACTTTGAAGACTCTACTTTTACTTTCTAGCCAATTTAAAGATGAACATTCCTTATTCCAAAACATGCTGAGCTGTTATTTCTATATATTAAACTTGCAAAAAAGTAGCCTGAAGAAAAAATTAAGTAGCAGCAATTATAAACCAACAATATAAAACATACAATAGTCTAAATATCACATGGGACATTTTGGATTTCATAACTTTTATCTATGATTGCAAAAAGTTTGTTTAAGCACTTTAAAGAACCTGAAAACTTTCTCCACCGTTAGTTTCTCAGAGAAGCGACTTGCGCACTTTGGACACGCACCAACACGCGCAGTGGCGTCATTGCGCGCAGCTGCAGCCGCGGGCCTCACTGCGGCCTAACGCACAGATAACACTGAGAAGTCAGGACTTCACCAAAGTGTCGCTTCTTCTAAACAAATACCAACTTCTGTAAACAAAAGATTCAAACTGGAGTGAATCCACTGGGGGGGGGGGTTTCCATCGACGCCAGGACCAGGATCATGGCCGCCCTGCTCCAACAGGTGGTTCGGAGGGAAACTTGTAACAAACAAACAGACCCGAGGAGGGGGTGGGATTCGAGCATCTTCCAAAACGCGCAATACTTTCATTCCACACCGACACCATCCACTTTGCACTTACTCGCTTCTGGAAGTCGTCCCGTCTCCCGCGGTGTTTGTGCTGCGGCTGCCCCGTGCCAACAGACCAATTATAATCCCAACGGAAGCGCACCGGGGTCCGGGTGAGAGCGGGCCGAGGTGTCCAGGGCGCGGGGGGCGAGGGGCTGGAAGGCTGGAGCCGCCGTGCGCTCCAGGCTCATTCCCGACTGACCCACCCTGCGCGGTTAAAAATAACGTGGGTGCATCCAGTGCGTAATGGGTGCGCGCGGAGTGGGGGGGGGACGCACATTCCTGACCAGAGCTGGTGACTCCAAATGGCAGAGGAACACGCACACACACACACTCAAGGACACACACACTCCACCCAGCCTCTAATCGCACACATAACACCCCACCCACCCATTCAGAGCCTTTCAGAAATGTCACCCCTCCACTGCTGCCTGTCACTTACACGCAGGCTGGAGGAGGAGAGGATGTCAGACACACAACTGTGACACACAACTTCGACACTTTGCCATGTTTAGCCCTAGATAAACTGGAGATGAGATGCAAGGGAATCAGTTTGAACTTATTGTTGTTGATAAAGTCACTTTTTAAAACATGTATTTCAGATAAATATTGAAAAACATGTGTCGGTGACTTTGAATAAGATCAAACAGAGAACATCACTTCACCGGTGTCATTAAAACACAATATTTACAACTGTCTCTACAAATAAAATCTGAATTTGAAACAAGATATTTTTTAATTGACTCAGTTGGAAAGTTTTAAAAGTAAAAAGTAACTTCACTAAGTAAATGAATATGAAGACTGACCCAGTTTGAAACTAAATGTCAATATATTATTCTACAAAACACGGGTTCTTTGAAAGTAAGAAACTAAAAGCAATTAAAGTATAAAATTCAACATTAATTGGTTTTGCATCTATTTCGACTCTAAGGTTCAAACGCCCTGATCAAGATTAATTATTGATTCTGATCCGTCGACACGTCTTCACATAAACAGACGAGAGATCAGTTCCAAAAGTGGGGAAAATAACGATTCACTTATATAAAATATGATGTATTCATTCAAATAAAAACACACACGGGGGCAGATGACAACTTATTAGCAACAACAAGCGCGAGTGTTTATAATAAAATACATTGAACACACAATGTCAGAACATAAATAACAACGAATGAGCACTTTTCAAATACATAGAAAGACAAACAAAAGAAATCAGAACAGAAGTCCTTCTCGCTTCGTCTGTATATTTTTGTTTTTTCTTTGGTTGCCTCGAGAACGTCTGTCGTCTCAAACTTGAGGCGAAACAGTCGTAAACCTTCAGCTTGTGTAAATAATATGGCTTCATGTCTGGAAACAGCAGCTTGGACTGGGAGCAGTCCTGCTGGCCATCGGCTTCTGCATAGTTTTTTTTTAAAACATCGCACGACAACAACAAAAGAAGTACGTAACATTAATAAAATGCATAAGCTGCTCTGTGCAAGCAACTGTAAACGCAGAAGACAACTTTAACAAAACAAAAACACATTCAACAGTATTTCAAACTGTGGGCAGGAGGATGAAAATAAATAGAACACACGTCTGAAAGAGGAGAGAGCAAAACGAAAAGCCCTTAAAACTCAGCTTATGCAGATTTTGGGTACCATAAAGTACAGAGGGGAGGTCGGGGGGGGGGGTCAGGGTCAGGGAGCCACATGTCTGTTGGGTTGAACGTTGATCAGACGATTTGTCCCTTTGACTTATTTAATCCTTAAAATGTCCCGACTCGTCCTCTCACTGTTTTGCTACAGAACTGTTTCAGGATCAGATTTTCTGTAGAGTAAAAGGAGCTGCTAAGTGGTTACAAGTTGCAGTGCTTGTTCATATAATCATACGCTTAAAATAACAGTCTAAGACTAAATAAATAATCCTTCGTATTCCTTCAGTATTACCACTATTTCATCCCACACATAGATCAGGGACTGTGCAAATATTACTGGGTTCAGAACTTTATATTTTAACTTTCTTGCATCAAAATGAGTTTAAAATTGGTACAAATCATGTACCTGAATTTAAACCTTCCTCTAAATCTTAGTGGAACGTCCACCAATGTGCATATAGATCATAAAACTGCACTTTAATGAACCATGAAATCTTACAATTACTTCCCCAGTAATCTCTGCAAAGTCCTTAATATATCTGAAGGACATTTGAGGTTCAAACACGAATCAGGGCTGAACAATATTTGCAGATATTTCCTTCATATGTTGAATTCAGGTGTTTTTCATATAAAAAGAGAATTTCAAACTAAAGATTAAATAATTTCCTTCATAAATGTGCCTCAATGTTTCAGCTTTTGGAAAATGTCTCTTACCCTCAACACCAACAGGTTAAAATAAAGTATTTGCAGAAACTGCTCGAGCACAGATCTGGTACAAAGTGATGCTGCCCTCTGAAATGACTTGAAACTTCAAACCCGGCTGCATCTATCCATCATAGATAGATCAAAGTGATATGGACGGACACTTGTAATATATATCTATATCTAATTAACCATTTACTAACTCTAATGTGGTCTTGACCTCGACTTGAGCATATTTGGCTTTGGTTCCACGCTTCAATGTGGGAATAAAATGACACCTACAGCTAAAAGCTGGTGTTTATCTGGTTATAACAGAAATATGAAGCTATTTCATCAAATGAGTGATTCGATGAATCCGTCGAAACCTAAATGCAACACACTAAACGTGCCAATGTCAAACTGTCCCTTAAGACTTCAATCTTTGGTATAAAAAAAGTATTCGTAAAAAGCATTCATGTACAAATAGAAAAATACAGTTTAAATATCTTGTAAAAAAATTAACCTTCATAGAAAAAAAAAAGCTGCTTCAACTCGCGTAACTTGGAATCAACATAGAAACAGTGCTCATGGGAAAAAGTCAAGTAAATAAATCTCAGATTCTCAAACGCAGACTTATAATTCCGTGCTGGGGGGGGGGGGGAGCTCGGGCTAAGTGCTCACTGCTGGTTTGTCTTCATGCGTCGGGCCGGAGTCACGAAGCGAGGAACACGTCAAGATCGGCGATGACGGCCGCCTGGCGTCTGGCAACTGTGTTCAAGAGTCGGGGAGGGAAGGATGGAGTTCCCAGGTCGACCTGCAGGGGGCGAGGAAGAGTAAGAAAATAAATAATACGACAACGATTATTCACACAGAGCCGCCCAAAAGCACGACTAAAACGTCTTGTTCGCCCCCTAGTGGATGGATCGGGAATAAACTCCACCTCTTCAATGTGAGTGGACGGTACATGGGGCAAACTAAATTCTTCTTAGTGGGGTTGTTTATTTGAATCCATACGATTCTGCCTAACGCAGTTTCTTCTCTTTGTGGCGTTTAGCTGCTTCAACGATAAAAGTCAACTCTGGACTAAAACAAAAGAAAATGTAAAAATCTACATTAAATCACCTTCCAGCCAATTTCCCTAAGATCAAGCTGCCGGCCAACAGTGAACCATAAAGTTGAAGCAGAGTAGGTGTTGGCCGGCGGCCTGCAGTCATCACACTGGGGCACTCTAGTTTTACAATTGATTGAACTAATGACAATGCAAGAAATGATCATTAGATTCTAAATTAGATTTCCAGGTATTGACAGTTGGATTTAAATCCTTCATAATACTTTCGTGTCCATCTATGGTGAGGACAGATGTTTGGTCCACTGAGGTTCAGTTCACACAATCCACCTTTATCTGTGAGAGGATTCCTTTTGTTGTCCGTAATCAAACAGTTCGTACTTTTGCAGGCACTTGAAATGTGCTGGTGTTTTCTTAAGCACATCACGTACACATGTACTTCAGTCAGCTGATTAGTTTACAGCTGCCTTGCTCACCTGCAGCAGGTAGATGACCCTGGTGGATTCTTTTCCACCGCGTCTAATTGGCTGCAGGACCCAGCAACTGGGCATCATCTCCCCCCGCACAGCATCCACGCTGGGCCGAGGCAGAGACTGCTCGAACACCGACTGCATGGCAAGCACACACAGGCCACCCTGAGGCAGAGAGAGAGAGAGAGAGAGAGAGAGGGGAAAGACAAATCATCAATAAAACAGGCAGCTCAGCTTTTTGATCAGGCAAGAAACAACTGTGCACCGACATCCAGCTGACGACCAACAGCTGACACGGTTTCTTCCACAGCTGCTGCCTCTGGGTCGCTGTCATTTATGCTTTGTGTTGTTTTGGTGAGCATTAACACTAAATCTAAATATCGTGTGCTACATTTTGTGATGAAAAACTTCAAGACACAGTGCTTGTTGTGAAATCGGGCTATCTAATAATTCCAGAAATCTCAGTTAGTGGCTCACATTTATCCAGAACCGGCTTCACACCGGACGTGTGTGTTGTTTAGTGTCGGATTTGGTTCGATATGGAAACACTTGTTGATTCCCTTTGAATAAACAGGTGACCAGTGCCCTGTAGCTGAAGTGGCTGGGACTCAGGAATGTAGAAGATACTGTTCATCACAACAGCTTTTTTAGTTTTGGGTTCTGGGTATCGAGTCCAGCTTCACTGAACTCTGAATAAACAGGTGAACAGCTCTTTGTGCAGCTTCAGGGTTCTGTGGACTGAGTCCCACAACCGGACACTGCACTACTTGGTTCTAATTCCAGAAGACAGCACTGTCGGATTCTGGTTTCAATGCATGTAAATGAGAAAATGTATTTCGGTGCAAATGCTCATTGGACCCGACAGAAGAGCGACTGAGTAATCACGGGGAGCGGCTGGGCTCCTCTGCAGCTGTGCTTACCTGCTTGGACTCCGTGCTGATGCAGCAGAAGTCCCGCGGCTGACTCAGGTGGCACGTGGACGGATCTGTTAGAACGTAAACTACAGACACAGAGAAAAGAAATGCTGGATTGGTCAAACAATGGTTATTAAAAATATTTAAATTAAATTAAATACAAAGGAATTGAGGTGATGGAGCAGAACTTTACAGCCTGATAAGATTAAAAAGCCTTCTCACTCCAAAATAGACTAAAAAAATCATGAATTTATAACATGATATGATGAACTACTATAATAAACTATAAATCTGTATGGAAACAAACAAATAGACACAAAACAAACTTTGGTGAAAGTCTAAAAAGGTTTGAACGGCGCCGTGGAGACCAAGCAAGAGTCTGAGCAAAGAAATGAAATGCGTCACAGTGCAGGTGTGAATATAGAGTCATGGTAATAGAATATACTTGTCAGTGATGAATGAGTCTCTGTGTTGTACTGAAGATATCTACGGGCTATGGATGCATAATGTGAAGTGAATACATTTGCAGGCTCCAAGAAATGTAAACACTTCTGCAGCACAGACAAAAATATAAATATTTTACAGAGCGTGTGTTCTTGCAGATACAAAAAAACTGTACATCTCATAAAACTAATAATTTGACCAATGAGTAGATTTAATTTAATGTCTACTGCATACTGGCAACTGACTGCGACCATCAACTGGGATTTCTGACCAGTATCCACATCCTTCACTTCAGTTAAAGTGGAAATAAAACAATATAAAACCTGGTTAATCGGGAAAATGTAATCAGATGATGTTTAATGCCTAAAAACTGAAAAAAGTAAAGTAAAAAAAAAAAGTACCAGAACATACAACTGGTTTTCACTATGATAACTCAAGTGAAGCTCTATAGAGTAGGCAGAGAAGTTAACTCACCCAGCTGAGTGCTGTCATCTAGTGGTCGGGTCCACACAGAACGAACTGACTGGTTGTACACGTGGCTCTTGGACAGTTGGCAGATGACACTCCACACTCTGTCCACGGGTCGGTCCAGATCCACAGCCCCGAGGAACCCGTGGACGGACGGGCTGGAGGAGGGTTTGTAGTAGACCTGGATTCCACGCTCTTCTCCTTGGTACCTGAACAAACACACATTAACAATATGAGCGATCTGGAGTGATATTGAGATTATTTATAATCCCAAACCACAGGATCTACAAGTTATGGACAAAACAATAATTCACCTCCAGTCTGCTGTGGCCTTGCCCATCACCAGGTTGGTTAAATCTCTGGCTGAAGCTAATTGCACCTGTGCAGGAAAAAAACATTACTATTAAACCAGATAAAGATTTCTGAGAGAGATGATTATTGGAGTCATTATGATGAACAATCGATGAATTCCACGTTTAATGACTCGTCTGAAAGTTGGAGCCTTTAACTCCAGTCGGTTTTACCTCTGATAGAGCTTGCTGAAGGAGAATGGACGTGATGTCCTGATAGGTCCTGGAGATAGAAGAGGCGGAGCCAAAGGAGGCGGTGCGTTGGCGTGCACCAGTGGCGCCTGATGGAGATGAGGTCATCACGGGGTCAAAGGAGGTGATGGAAGCATCATGGCGGACATCTAATGAGACACATGGATTTGAGCAGAGTACGTTCAGCAAAGACATAATCAGTCACAGGCAAATTTAACTATTTTCTAAGTTATCTGGAATAATATTAAGTTCTGGACTATGTTTCTAAATCTAAAAGGATTCCATTCATCCTGTGTATTTGATACTTTGAGGACACATTAGATGCTTGTTCTGCCCACGTATCGTTGGCTTTAGTGAATCAGTGTTCTTACCCTGGGCCGACAGCCAGACTCTCTGTGTCTTCAGACTCGGGGGACCACATACAGGAGGACGTGTCCTGACCTTCAGCCCTTCATCCTGAAACCCTGTCGTCTGAACAGAAATAGTAACATTGACAGTTTCCCTCAGTTTTTCTCACTTTAAAAAGAACAGAGTATATTTTTTGTACAAATCATCCGGATCATTCATTTTTCCTTTCTTGGATTTTCTGCTGTATGTTCTTACATCTTGTGTATTTCATATGTTCCATCTGATGTGACATTAGTGTCAACTGACCTGTCCAGTCACAACTGGTCTGTTGCTGGTCTGTAGCTGAAGAGTGTTGCCACTGTTGTACCCTGAAGTGGGTCCAGAGGAAAGGCTGAGGCTCGACCCAGTGCACAAGGTACTGTTACTGATTCTGGTCCGATGCCTCAGGTCATCCTGCCGAGACACAGATGGAGAGGCCGGGGAAATTATTTTCAATAATGCAAAGTCACGAGTTTACTGAGAGACACTGAAAATACTGATTCACAATATGAATTCTTCATCGTTGTTATTTAATGTCAAACACAAGCCAATTTGTGTTTGCAAGAATTATTATATTTTAACCAATTTTTTTGGTAAATGATTTCCCAAAAATGAAAAATAGAAAAACATATTCTGTGATAACTAATACAAAATATCCAAAGAAATATCTATTGGAAATCAATTTAATTACTGGTTCAAACTTGTCAGATGTGAGAATTTGCCATTTTTCTCTCTTCTACATGATAAAAAAAATAAATAGCAAATAAAAAAAACTTTCTGACACTGGTCTAAACTAAAACTTTGGTCCGAACCGAAGTATTTGTGATACTTATAATAAAATAACATATATTATGAGCCATAAACTGACCTTTGCTTCCTGGGACAAGGCCTGCTGCTGCTGCAGCCTCCTCTTCTCCTGCTCAGTTCTCTCTCGCAGTCGCTCTCTCGCCCTCGCAATCTCTGACCTGGCTTCTTCTCGAGCTCGGCCGTAGTCACGCAACAGCTGCTCGATGTCAGACGGACACTGGCCCGCTCCTCTTGGAGGATTTGGTGTTCTGTCATATAATGAATACAGCAGAAGATTCAGTAAACATTACAATAAACTCAAAAACTACTATTCTGCTTTGTTATTCTTGTTAGAGAGCCAGTGTCTTACCTGGTGCTGTCTGTCCCCTCTGGGCGGAACTGTTGCAGGTGCTCATTAAGGCGACTGGGCGTGGCAGCAGACGCTCTGGAGGATGAGGCGGCCTCTGGAGGAGAGTAGCGAGGATGTTTGCTGGGACTCAGACTGCGAGCTCTCCGGTAAGTCTGGAGCCGCTGCTCCCTCTCCTCCCTCTCCTGCCTCTCCTGCCTCAAACCCTCAATACTCCTCCGATGTCTGAAGGGAAGGATTGTAGAGATAGAAATATAAACAGTGCGGAACAGGTCATTTTTCAACATTTATTATCTTGAAGTATGAATTATTTTTAAAAGTTTTTTTACGTAATGGATAAAATGTATTGCTTTAATAATGAACCCAAAGCTCAAGCTTCATATCGGCACAAGTATCATAATTTTTTCAACAATCCACAGGGCTATTTTTAATCACATCAGAATTAATGGTAATTGGATCGTGTGTTTTCTCACCGGTCGTACAGCTGCTGTTCAGTCGGAGCAGACGTCCGTGGTTCCAGCTCGTCTCTGCACCTCGGGGAGAGCATCTTCAGCAGCATGTCGGTTTCTCCCAGCCCATAATGCAGCTTGGCCTCCGTCAGCTCCACGGTTAGAGGTGTGGAGTTCATGCTCAGGTTGACCGTCACCTGCTCTCTCTCCTGTCGCAGCCTCTCTATCTCTCTGGCCCGTCGGTCGCTCTGCTCCACAGACTCCACGTTGGAACCGAAACTTCCCACTTCCCCCCATTCGGGACGGTTCCTGCTCCGGTCGCGGTCGCTGCCCCGCGATGTGTCCAACTTGTTCTTATGTTTGGATTGTTGCGGGTGGATGCCCGACCAGTTGTTGAACTTGTTGTGCACGGGCAGGTCTTCTGGGTCCATGTGGTAGTCATGAAGTTCAGACAGGCTGCTGAAAGGATTAATGCTCACCAGGATATCTGTGTTGCACTCACTGGGAGCCAGTGACACCACGTCGTCCTCTTGGAGCTGAACAGTCCCATTAATGACTGGTGACAAGTTGCAGGAATCGATGCAGTAATCCGAGTCAACGACAGGTCTTCTGTAGCCTGATGGTTTTCCATGTCTTGCTGTTACCTGCGGTTTCTGCTCAGTTTGTGTTATTATAGGTCGGATGTGATGCAAAGTTTGACCTTTTTTTAATGTATTTGCTTGAAGAGAGGTCATCTGCCCTTTCGAGCTGGCATGTGTGTCACCCTTGTCTTTACAGGTCTTCACATATCTACCCAGTGATGACCTGAGGCTTGCAGAGCAGTTCTCTGATCCTTTAGAACCCGAGCAGCTCAGTTCACTTCCCCTCTCAAGCCACACAGACTCTGACTGACTCGATGAAACATCACAATCCGATGAGGACATTTGCACATTGCCTGAGACAGATGAGCAGGTTGACTGTTTGCTGGAAGGCTCACTTCGTCCGTCTTCCTCTAAAGCGAGGCTTGTTTTTCCACCCACATGTTTCGAGGGACACGTTGTCGTTTGTTTTCCTCTCTGCTTCAAACCTAATCTCACTCCCACAGTCAGAATGGGCGATGATGCACGGTCTTTATACGTGGCCTGTTTCTTTGAACACGGTGAAGGATCATTTCTCACAGACGAACTGTGATTCTGTTGGTCTCTCGAGGATCCTCGGGGGATTTCAGAAGTTGCAGCACTTTTATGGCACGGAGCCTCAGGCCTGCTTTGCTTTGAGACTCGAGAAGAAGCCGATCTCACGCGTCTTTCAGCTGTAGTCTTCACAGGAGGCGTTTGAGGACCGATGCTGTCTGACTGTGAGGCAGCAGAGGCGTTAAACCTCAGGTCAGTCTGGCTCTTCCTCTTTTCTTCCATGATGGCTTTTGTTTTCACCACGCAGTGCACGTCCCTGTCCTGAGACACACTGACGGCCTCCGGACCGATCACTTTGACTATCACGTTGATCTCATGAGGTCTGGACCTTTCACTGGGCGTCTGATGGACGGCCACTTCCTTCTCTGCTGGTGTGGAAAGCCTTTCTGTCTGGATCCCAACATCTACAGCTGTTTGAGTTGACCAGTCTCTCGTGGTGCAGTCGACCGACTCACCACAGGAGCTGCTGAGGTTCGACAAGTTGAAGCTCCTCCTCGGACTGGACCTGCCGACTTCACCTGTCCTCATTTCCTGGACGTCTCCCAGCAGATCTGAGGTGCTGTCGATCAACTTGGAGAGGTGAGCGGACATGCTCTCCATGCTGACCCAGGTAGGAGACTCTTTAATGTCTGTCTTGGTTTTTCGTGTTGCAGGTTCATCGGTGTTGCTCCGTCTGTGACGATCTTTCCTCACTGGACCACTACTGCTTTTAATAAAATTCACTGTTTGAAGCCCACGCTCTGTTTGAGTGCCATGTTCGCTCGTCCTCGTCCTGTGGGCCTGTGTTTTCTTTACCTGGGATTCTTGCTCAGAGGAGTAAACGTACATGATTTCATCCACGTGACTGGAGTTGGTGCAAAAACCACCGGGAGCACCGCTGCTTGATGAACTGCTGCTCACTGTCAGATTGGCTAAATGACTGTGGATATCGATCTGTTGACCGGGTGCAGGCTGGGACGTTTGGTTTGCATGCTCCTTGTAGTCTTCTATGCTGCTCAGCGTACTGGAGAGCCCCCTGTTGGTGGCGTACGTGCTGAGGTGGGAATTGAAAGGAGAGTTCTGCCCGTTCAGACCGTTGTCCACACTGCAGCACCTTGTTATACGTTTCTCTGCACTGTTCAGAAGAGGAGATTTGCAGGACAGGTCCGCCGCGCTCCCGAATGAGGGGTTCTTGTAGCTGAGCTGGTCTGAGTCGTCGTCTGGCCACTGGTGAACAAAAGGGTTGATGTCACTTGAGGCGAAATGCATAGGGGAGTCCTGGGTTCTTTCTGCGTTTGTCTTTTGTGACATTGGAGGTAATGATTGTCTCTTTTGATTGTAGTCTCTATTCAATTTCACCTCACTTTTTCCCGGAGCTCCAGCAGAACAAGATTTCATTTTTGTTTTGCTTACTAATACAGACACAGAAGCATCTGGATTGTTGCTTCTAGGCTGTGAAACGTCTTGTTTACCAGGACTCTGTGTGGCAAGCTTCACCCATTTAGATGAGAGTCGGTTGTGATGCGCTCTGGTGGTTTTATCATCCTCCTCATCCTCATCTGACGACTTCAGCGAGGACTCAGAGGAAGAGGTAGCATGAGTCTGGGTCTTAGACCTTCGGAACCTCTTGGTCTTTTTGAATTGAAGGGCTGAGTCACATTGGGTACCACAGGATGTGTTTACATCAACATCTCTGGACACCAGAGATCCAGAGCCGTTTGTATTTTTGACAATATCTCCCTGTGGCCTTTTGAGCGGAGGCTGAATGGAGCCACAACTACTTTTGTCATGTTTGAATTCAGCAGAGATCTCTGGAACCGGTGCCTCAGACCGATTTTTCATCACACGGGTTCCTTTACTGTCGACTTCAGTATATTTATCACATTTGCTCTGTGGATTTGATAGATCGTGGTTCTGGTTGTGATTCTTTGTGCTCTCACAAGCTCGAGCCAAATGATCTGCACAGTTAAACTGATCCTGTGAGGGGACAGACAGTTTCCCTCCTGTTGTGGTGTCCGCTTCAATGTTTTCCTCCTGGCCAGGAGTAAGAGCAATCCCTTTGGTCGTGGCGTTCTCATCAAAGGATGTATTCTGGTCCCTGTTTGGATCGGGTGGTAGTAACAGAAGAAAACCTCCATCTCCAGATCTGTCGGGACTAAACAAGTGAGGCTTGCCAATCGCCTTTGATGAGCTTTGTTTGTAAGAATAATGATTTTTATCCTCGGCACTAGATGCACTTTCCAAACTGACAGCTTCCACATGGACAGATACACAGGCATCACTGATTATTGATGGTGTTTCATTGTGTATTTGTTGAAGTTGTTGGTTATCTGGATCCACAGTTGGAGCATCAGAGCAATGCTGAGAGTCCATTCTCTTCAAGTACACGTCACTCATGGGAGAACTGCGATGGGAAGTTACGTTTTGTTTACCGACATCATTCATTTCTTTAGATGGAGCAATTTCCTGTGGAGTGTGTCTGTGAAAATCAATATGTTTTCTTGCTGAAGGAGAATCATTCATCGAGGAAATGTTTTTTCCAAGGGGCTCAGCCTCCTCGTGGCTGGTAAGTGTCAGATGTGATTGGCTGTCGCTGCATTTGGGAGAGGCCTCCTTGTTTATTGGCTTATTTAAAGTCCCGTCAGGAAAGTTACGAGCTTGGACATTCTTTAGTGTCACTTTAGTGGATTTAAGCATCAAGCTCTTACTTCTCTCTCTCACTTCACCTGACAGATTTGATGCCAGGAGCTCGTTTCTGTCCAGGTCACTTGTGGTTTCCACTGATTCACGTTCACTGATATTTGTCTCTTTCCACTGATCCTTCTTTTCTTCTGTAACCGGTTTTTCAGTCGATGCATGTTCATCAACACAATTATCTACACATGACGCCAAGGCAGTCAGGCGTTGACTCCTGCTCGTTCTCTCACCATCACTACAAATCAATGACAACCTCACTCTCTCTTTTACCATTTCGGAGATTCTCAGGTCAATGGCACTACAAATAGCATCTGAATCATTGAATGCATGCTTTCTGTTAATCCCTCGTGTTTCTGCAACTACCTCCTCGATTCTTACGTTTCCTTTTTCGTCTTCCTTTTTGTCTCCCACTGAGAAACCGCTCTGGGAACTTTTGTCCTCACTTGTAAGACGACATTTAGAGTCTGCAAAGACGTGTCCAACTTTTCTGTTAATGGGCACAGAAACTGCAGATGCCCCTGAAGCCACTTTGTCTCTTCCCTCAGCACAAGCAGAATCACATTCAGTCTCCACCACAGACTGCTCCTCTTTAAAGTCATTAGCGTTGTTATTGTCATCGAGCAAAACATCTTCCGGACTGCAAACTGGTGTCGAGCAGAACGTTACCAGTTCGCTGCTGTTGCTCCTTTTTGGAATTTTCATGCTGCCAATAAAAGCATCCTGTTCCTCTTTGTTTCTCTTCCTGGAATTTTTACAAGTGGATTTAACAAGCTCCTGGTTTAGTGCAACATGCTGCTCAGATCCTTTGGTTTCATCCCTCCACAGTGATACATCTTTGGTATTCTCCGGTTCATAGTGCTGCACATCTTTAAACGTTTCTGTTCTATCCAGATTGAATAGTGAATCGTCTTCAGTGGAAGGTTTGAAGGAACTCAGAGCTTCAGACATCTTGTTCAGGTCTTGGCCTTTGCTAGTAGGATTTGTCAAGGGATTTGTTCGTGATTGAGAACACGAGAGGCTCAACTCACTGTCAGAAGACATAGTGACATCACCAGCTACCACAGCAGGTGCATCTGTAAACACCTGATGCATGTTCGACGCTTGTGCAGTGTGAAGAATCCCAGTGTGGGTCACAGAAGTGGTCCGATCTGAGGTGGGTAAGGTTGCTGGGCTCTCAGTATCCAAAACAGCCTTTTCCACATTTTCAGACTGTGGCCCTGCTCGCTCTTCTGTTGTTGTTTGAGACTCCACTGAAACCATTAGTCTGCATTTCTGCACTGTCACATTTACACCATCAGCTCTGGTGGACGTTGAGCTACAGCTTCTGGATCCGCTCTGAAAGTCTGACAGGTTCAAACTGGTCAGACTGGATCTTCTGCTGCTGTAGGTGCTGCTGCTGTTCTCCACTTGGGTGAACACCATTTTTCTTTGGGAAGGTAGGGAATCCTTTAGAATCCTGGGACTGTCTCCTGCATCAGTGGAGGACCAGGCGTCAGTGAGAAGCACGTTTTCAGGCTCCCTCACGCTGGAGCTGCTCAGTGAGCGCGGGCTGTCCGTCAAACTGGTCTCCATTTTACCAGAGTCTTCAGTCAGTTCATGCGTAGTGTCTTTGCCTCTGGAATCTGCAACCAATGGGGTTTTAGATGGAGGATGCCCTGCTGCTGATTTTGGGAACACCTCTACTGGGGTTACCTGGGGTTTCTGACCATTGTGCCAAGTCGGTAAAGCAGAAGAATCCGTGACCAGAGAGTAAGTTGGTGCCACTGTGCGGCTAAGTCTCTCCAGATTTCTCCCACTTCTCTCCACAGCCAAAGAGTCTTCAGACATCTGAGAGTCTTCACTCTCGGCTCCACTCTGAGCTTCCTCTTGTCTCAGCTGCTCCGCTAGAGCCGTCACGTAAGCAGAGGACAGCGAGTCGAGAGAGAAAATGCTCTCGCAGTCTGACGTTCCTTCATCCCTCTCTTCTTGCTCCTCATCCCATCCGATCAGGTCTTGCTCCCTTTCAACCCATCTGCACGTCTTTTTCCCCAGGGCCTCGGTGCTGTGCCATCGCCTTTGTCTGAAGCCATCAAACCGACTCCTCTGGTCAAGCTCCTCGCACGAGACGGCTGCTTTCATGGCACATTGGCCTCGGCTCATGTTGCCGTCTTTGAGGATCCCGTCTCTTTTTTGTCTCCAGTGAAATTTGCTTGCTATCCTCCCCAAAGGTTTGAGGCCTCGTCCTCCATTCGTACCCGTCGGTGGTTTTCTGAACACTTTGGACAGAGCTGTTTTTAACTTGGGCCCCACAGAGCCAGAGAAAGATTTCCTGATGGTGTCTGATCCACTGTTAGGTGTGTGGGACGGGGTTCTCCCAGTCATACAAGAGACAGTTTCAGAACTGGGTTTGTCCGTTGTGGATCCATGTATATTTTCTCTGCTGACTGGACCTGCAGTTCCAAGAGGTGACTTCAAGGAAACTGTTGCGCTCCGATCCGATCGGTTTTTAAAGGACAGATCTCGGTTCGGCAGCAGAGGTTTTCTCTCAGGCCGATCCCGACACGGCAGAGCTTGTGGTTCCTCACCGGAAGTTTGTCTGATGTTTTCAGAGGAGGTGAACAGACTCCGGCACGACGGACTATTTCCTGAGAAGATTGTTCCAGAGCAGCTTTGAGTTCTTTCTCGTGGAAGACACTCATCTGACAACCACTTCCTGCTGCCGATGGAATCTGAAGTCAGGTCTGCTGGTCGGTTTCTCTTTAGGAAATGTCTGTTGAGTAGAGAAAAGGAAAATATTTAAATACGGGGATGTTAATGCAACCAAAAGAGCCTGAGAATATCATTTCTGTATTAACCACTCATAGTTCAGCAGCAACTAACTCGACAGGTTTTCTATTTGACTCTACGTGCTCACCTGAAGATGGGGGTGTGTTGTGGGTAGAGCCGGGACAGGAGATCTTCTGAGAACGAGTGTCTCCGAGAAACAAAGTGTTGTCCCCTGAGGTTTGAGGGGGACACTTGCTCAAGAGACTCTAGACTGTCCGGTCCAGGAGGCAGAGCCTTCTCCAGCTGCTGCAGTTCCCTCTTAGCCTCCAATAGATGCTGCTTTCGGGCAATTCTCTCCAGCTGGTACTGCAGCCTTTTCCGACGGATTCGGCTTTCGGCACGACAAAGGGCGTGATGCTTTATTAGCTCCTCCTGCACCGCCCTCTTCCTGGCTTTCACCACCTGGCAGGGACGGTTCACTGTCGGCTCTTCCTGATCCTCGGGGGCCCGGCTTGTGAGCCGCCCCAGGAGAGATTCAGGGATGACGTCAGTTTGAACTCCAGATTCTTGGGTGACTCTCTGCGTGAAAGCTGTCAGACGTTGTTTCTCTTGTAGAATCCACTGCTGGACTATTGGGTAAAGAAACGTTGGAATGTTGAGCGGATGGAAAACATTTAAGCACACGTATTCATCAAATAAACTGAATTTCTAGTATTTTTTGTTGCACTTTAGGATTTGTTTTCTCTCTCTAGATTCTTTGCTTGGATTTTGAAACTTGATTGGTATCTACAAGCAGCCGGGGACAACTTCCTGCATGTGGATGCGTGTGTATAGCACTTACTCTCAGCGTGCTGCTGTCGAAGATGAGCCTGCTCCCTCTCCAGCCCTTCCTCCGCTCGTCTCTGTGCAGCCTGGATCTCTTCCCGCAAACCCTCCACGTAGCGCTGCTGCTCCTCCACCCGCTGCCTCACAGTCGGCTCCTCGCTGCAGGAGAGACAGGCACCCAGCTGCTCCTGGAGCTGCGCTTCCTCGACACTATAATCCAGCCACAAAGATACAGGATGAAACACAGACTGAGAAACTATGATGAAATAAGAGTTAAGAAAAGGAAATCATGAAAAAAGCATTGACGCCCATATTTGATGTTAGAACACAGCAGCTGGGTGATGGAGTGTTGGGTTTAAAGAAGAAGCTTCTGTTGTTTTCAGCTGAGCATCTGAGCAGTAACCAAGCAACTATTGTCCCTGTCCTGTACACAGCTAACTGGGATTGCTCAAGACGGTGGGGGCTAATGGAAACACATTGGTATCTGCACCAGCTGAAGGAAAACATGCAACGAAGCATGAAGCACTGCCCTATTTCTACAGCATGTCCCACTGTGCAACACATGTACCTCTGATCAAATATGTATGCGTTGAGTTGGCAGAATAAGGTCTCTGCACATCAAACACACACGCAGACACACAGCAGTCCTAAAACAACACTTGTATCGTTGTGCAACTTTATTTCTTGTTGACAGTATTTACCTGGGGTCAGGGGTCAAGGGGCAGAGGTCAATGTAGGTGCAGTTCATGCCAACTTCACTAGCCTGAGAACAACAGATAAGAGATGCACTGATTAAATTTAGCAGAAAATAAACAACCATCACCACAGAAAGTATTGTGAGAACAGATATTTCTTGTGTGTGTGTGTATTCATTTTGTGCGTGACTTGACGTTGTAGTATTGTCTTCACATCATTAACATCACAGTGATTGCCACCTCAACCAGGAGCATGACATTCACTTTCAGCTGAGCAGCACCTACCAGCCTGCGCTCCCGGAGGACGGCTGCCTCTGCCGGATGGTTGAAGCGGAACCTGTGCACTCCCCCCAAGGTGATCACCATCCCTGGAGACAGAGAGACACATTTGTTGGCACAAGTAAAGCTGCATCGATTTTCAAAGAAGACATCAGTGTTTCATCACGGCAAAAACAATTACTGAGAAGGTGATCAATAAATATGTCATTTTAAACTCTGTAGTCTCGTATTGTTAGAGACGCAATCAATTCAACCAGAAACTGAAATCGTACAAATTATTACTTTCTCTTTCAACTCTATCAAGTGTTGCCTCGGGGATAAACTTCTATAAACAATAGCAGTCTCCGAATGTTGAAATAAGAAAAGGTACGAGTTGTTTGTCAAATAAGTGCGACACAAAAATCGATAGAAGCTGGAATCAAATATTAAAACGTGCCCCGGTACACTCTGCTCTTTTTACTGTTCATTTCATTACAAACCATCCAATTTGTGTCTCGTGCAGGGTTAAAAAAAAATAAAATAAACATGCAGTGGACAGGAGCTGACCTTGAGCCAGTCGGCAGGGCTCGGTGATCTCTGTGTCGTTGAGCAGGCAGCAGCAGCCTGGCAGGGGTCTGAGCGTCACCACACCTCCACGGTTTTCAATCTCACAGCTCGCACTGCCCTGCAGAACTAGAGCCGGGAAACAGAAACACAATCACACATACTGATTTAGAAAGCTCTCCCGAGGCAGCTGCTGTACTGCTGAATATATTCAGTGCTCAATGCAGCATTAAATGCAAAGTTAACAAGCCATTTTCAGACATATGATGTTTTACTATGCACTCTCACTTCACTGTCACAACGCACTGCATTTCTTGTGCGTGACACGCAAGTTACTGACCTGAATCTTCTATTTTATCTTGTGTCTTTTGCTGCATGTATTGTCTAGAGCTGTCACATTTTGTTGCATGTTTACTCTGTGATAACACAGGCTTGTAAGAGGCTTTGAGGATTCCCACTCTTATACTGTATAACAGTTCACAACAAACAAAAAATCGCATTACACAGTCTGAAAGTGAATATTTGCAGCTGGATGAGGGAACATGGAGACGAAATGAACTTGTGTTGCACTCAAATCCTGCAAAAACAAACAAACGCAGTGCTGGTAGCTGTTACCTATCTGTGGCTCTTCACACTGGTTCTGAGGTCCCATGTGAGTGACTCCTTCCTACAACAACAAAAAGAAACATGGTGTAAATACAAAATCCACATGAACACAAAACATCAAAACAAAGCAAATTATGTACACTTATCTTTATTCAGTGTATCTTCAACACAAAAACAGCAGTAGATATAATGCCAAACATTTTACACAGTGGTCTTAAGAGAACTATTGTCCTTTCCCTTCTAATCCTCCACTTTTCTGACAGAAAAAACAAACAATTTGTTTACTGAAGTCTTATCGAATGCGATTAAAGGCTTTCTAATACGGTGTCAGGACCACATGTGCTCCCAGGTGGCCTCAGCTCTTCACGTGCAGGAGGCAGTGTAATTGTCAGGCCTGAGGGTACGCTTGTCATTGTCAGAATCAGGGCATCTCAAGCTCCCCCGAGTCCTAGCCTCAGAACTAAGAGCCTCTTATCCAACCCAGCTCCACGCATCGCAGAAGACATTCACACACAGACAGAGACGGGAGATTGACAGGACAGACGAAGAGTAAAAAGTTAAAAAGAAAGTAGGAAGTAGAAACACACCTTTTCTCAAGAGTTTGTTTTTTGTTTTTCTAGCAGAACAGAGAGAAATAGAAGGAGGAGAGGGAAGAACCTAGCAGACAAGAAAAGAAAGAGATTTTAGGCTTTAGTCAAGACAGCTGACAAACACAGAGACTTCAGAGTGGGGAAAGTAGAGCAAAGGAAAAAACATAGTTTGCGCGTCAAACTGCAGCAACATGAACACTACTAATATTAACATTAGCTCCAGAACCTTAACTTGTAATTCTAGCCCCTGAACCAGAATACACAAATGGCCAAAGAAGCCTAAAAAACAAAATAAAGACACTAGAATATGTTTATAAACGGACAAATCAGCTTCTCTCTTACCCTGAGGTGATAGAAGACGACCCCGGTGCTGAGGACATCTCGATCGAGGGTGACCAGGTGAGGTGCGAGGGAGTTGATGAGGAAGCCGGCCCGCTCCCTGTTGATGTCCACGCTGTATTTCTCCAGCAGCTCCTTCTTGTCTCCCCAGCTCTCAGACCAGTCCTTCGTCAGCTGCTGCACCTGAGGAGGAGACGAGGGTGAGAAGGATGAAGGGAGATGATGAAGAGCGGTGAATAGAGAGTGGCTCATTTCTGAGCAGCAAGCAACTAAATATTCGCCCCTTAAACTCCTGAGTGTCCCAACGTATAGAAGAAACCTGGTGACTTTAAGATAACGTGAAAAACACGGCTCTCTAGGTCCAGTGCCTGGTTTGTCTGTTCTGAGCTACTGTAGAAACATGGTGATGCAACTTAGCAGAACCCTGATGTACTTTGTAAGGGTTTGTAATAAAATGTAATATTCTATTTCTAGTGATTCACTGAGGATCTCAAAGTTTGATCCCAAAATCCCCACAATAGAACATTTTCAGTGCAGTACTTCGTGTGAATCTACATGTCATACTTCTGTCTCTGTATCTGTGACCCCATCTGGCAGTTCAACGTATTTGGAGATAAATCAGTCTATCAGGGTTTGATGCAACTTATTACACGGGGCCCTGAATCTCTGTCCTGTGAAATATCTGTCATAGAAAACATTCATCTGTATGAGAGCAGCCAGCTGCAGCCGTCTGTGTCGACCCTGCGTTACCTTCAGCTCGTTCTGAAGCACCATGTCAGAGAGATTTCCATCCCTCTCATCACTCAGGGACGGACTGGGATTGCGCTGCTGTCAGTCAAGAGGTAGGAAAGAAAAAAAAAAGATCAATCAGCATATTGTACAGAGGGAAAGTGTCACACGATACAATGTGTTTCGATCTTTACCATTCACTAAATGTCACAAAGTCACAAAGCACAGTATTAGGCCTTTAGTACCAAAACGTGTGTAATGTTCTAATCTCTTTTATTCAAAGCCTTTCAGTATCGAGAGAGCTTTCTTTTTATAGGGGAGCGGGACGTATCCCTGAGGGAGTCAGCGACATGCTCTAATGATAAAAGGTCACTGTACCATTTCAAAACTGAGCAGCATGCTCTTCAGCCTGTCAATCTCCTCTCTCAGCTCCCGGATCAGACGAACGTTGGCATCCTGCACAGAATTCAGAGCACACGCACATTAACCGACCGAAAAACATTTAGCTCAGACATTACATTTTGGCATCAGATCCATAATCCGCCACTGACCTCATTAACTCTGGGTTTATTGACAATATTCCTGGCATGGGCGGCGTAGCGCAGAGTGCTGAGGGTCTCATTGTAACTGTGAGCGGAGGGTGAAACCGCTGCAGAGCAGAAACGCACAGGAGAGGACACACACATACCGCAATTAACGAAAAGATCACATGAAGTAACAATGTCACGTTAGGAAGTGACACGACAGTGACACATAAGAAAGCACAGAGGTTTGGAGGCAAAGACACATTTCAGAGACTAAGAATTGATAAAGTTTTCCTTCAACTGCTTTTAGAAAACACCGAAAGACACTTACAACAGTTTATTTGTTGAGTAACACACAAAATCACAGCTGTATTCCCTTAAAGGGGCGCTCGCGTAGACTTTACACAACACAATCAGTCACCACTTTACTATCTGGGACATCGTTTACATAAATAAACAAATCTAGGATCCAATGTCACCTCTCAGCTCATTTACACATCCCTTCTGATCATAATTTAATGTTCTTTTACAGAGTTAGCCAAGCTTAAGGAAGTGCTATATTCAATCTCTGGAATTCCACTTACTTGCAACCATAATGGTCTTTGAGTTGCCGCCCAGGCTGTCTTTCAGCAGCCAGGTTAGGACTGAGTCTCTGTAGGGGATAAAGCAGTGCCTCCTCCCTCCTCCTGCTCCTGCTCCTCCTCCTCCTCCTCCTCCAGACAGGGAGCTGCTGTGACTACCCACCGTGCTGCCATCAGCCTCTGAGGCCATGCTGTTGATGCTCTGGCAGCTGCTCGACATCTGGGAGTTCTGGGCTGTGGAAGAGCACGATACAAGAGTTGTGAGATGTGCAGAGAAAGTAAAACGGAAAGGAAAGAGGAATCAGATGAAACGCGGCAGGAAAAACTTGAATTTGTGTAGCTGCATGCAAAATTTGATTTCCAATTTAAAAACAACTTTCTTCTACTTCGTCCCTCGAACTTCAAACTGTAATAATAACATTTTTAACAGTATCGTATTTTACCGAGAGCAGAAATGACGATGCCCAACGTGACCAGTGACTTGTTGATGTTGGAGCCTTCAGTCAGTCTGTCTCTGCAGTAGTGGGGGTCGGCTCGCTCACTGTCAAAAACAAATCACAACACAACATGAAACTTCAGGTCACGTCATTTGAAATAATGAAAATTTAGATGTGGGGAAAATGTGAGAATGGAGAGGCAGTAGCTAAGAGCCACTAGGGGGCAGCTTTGTCAATGAAGTTAAAGGATGTTGACAAAAAAGAGGGAAGAAGGAAAGAAGCTGTTTCACCTCCCGGCCAAATCCACCAGGTTAATCTTGCTGACAGTTTCTGAAGGACGGTCGTTTTCCAGGATTGCCTGTGTGGGGGGGGGAATTACAAGAGCAATCAGACTGGAATCTGCTAATGATAAGTGTTTCACATTAAAATAGATACTTGCCACATTAATCGAATGTCAGAAGGCAATGAGCCATTATTGGCCCCAAAAAATGTGACAGTGAATCATTTTCAGATTATGAAATAATAAGTGTGACTGTATAGTTAGCTCATCGGGTGGTGAGGGCAATGATGACCTGTGTGTACTGGATGGTGAAGATGGCGTGGGATCTGCTGCTGGCGTCATGGTTGTGCGTTGCTGCTGTGATGCGGTTGGCAATGCCTTCCTCCAAAAGGTCCATGGCCTGTTTGCAGTCTGAGACCACATGCTGAGACAGATCTGATCAGAGAGAAGCAGAGAAAAGATTAAAAAGCATGTAAACAAAGAGCAGTGATGAAAATGATAAAATGCTGGTTATTGATGGGAGTCTGGAGAAAGGTGATAAGGTCAGAGAGGGAAGAGAAACATCTGCTAGGCACAGGTTGGACCCTTTCTAAAACTGAAATGCAAAATTATTTATCTATTTATTAAAAACAAAGACAAATTGGATTTCATAAAACACCAGTACACTACATGATTGTAGCAGATGATTAATGAAAAAACTCCCATACAGATTTAGAGTTTTATTCATAAAAGACAATCTACTGTTTGAATAGGTCAGAGACGTTGCAATACTACTTAAGTAAAAATCTAAAATGATAGATAGATAGATAGATAGATAGATAGATGGATAGATGGATAGATGGATAGATGGATAGATGGATAGATGGATGGATAGATAGATAGATAGATAGATAGATAGATGGATGGATGGATGGATGGATTGATGGAAGGATGGATGGATGGAGGGATGGTTGAACACACTGATCACTGTATCCTCCAACGTTATATGACGAGGGGGATATTAACATTACACTGGTAAATTGATTAAAATGTAGAAGTGTGTAACACTGACAATGACACAAAGACACTTGTCACGAGAGTTAAACATCCAGAGAGATAGAAATGTGAACAAGAAACAAGCATCTTCCTGTTTGAGCTGTGATACTTTCCCCCGGAGCTTTTACTAACAGATCATCTGTGACCGTGCTCTACTTCCAGGCATGAATCACATCAACTTAAGCGTCTGTTAAACACGTGCACAGGAAACCACAAAGTCTCTCGTCGCTCGAACACATGGTTACGTCTTCTTTGTTTTCATTTATCCAGTAACACAATTCTCCGAAATCATTTCAAAAACAATAATAGTGAGAGTAAAATGCTGTCAGGTGGGACGTGTGCTGCTGGAAGAGAAACTGTATAAACTGTGAGTCTTCTAAACTTGCTCCGTGTGTGTACGGTGAAGTGTTCTCCCTGGAACCGAAAGGAAATGACTTCACTTCCTCTGGTCATCTGGGATTTCTCTTGATACAGACAATGAGTGGATGTCGGGCTTCAAACAGAGAGGGGCGGGCCAATGAGAGGAAGAGAAAGAAAAAGACGGAGGGAGGGAGGAAGGGCCAATTCTGGACCCGAGGAAAAGTTTAACAAGGGAAACAAATTCCACCAGTTACCACACACCACCATGATTTATAAACTAAATACGCAGGAGTGGAGTATTACTCAAAATACTGCAGTTACACATCCAAGACCATCATTTGACAAAACGATGTGTGTTACATGTGGAGACATATGATTCACTATGAGCGGCTGGGTACAAATTGTCACTTAACTCTTCTTGGAGGTCAAAGCCTGTGAGAGCAACTAATCATGAGACCATTCTATTGAAATGGATCCAGTCCCACTGCCAAGCTGAGACATGAGATTCCTGACAGTTGGTTGAAAAGAGCATTTTTGCAAAGCACAAACCCAAATATCATATGTAATCTGAGTGAAATTATCCGGGGAGGGTAATGAGAATTTGGAGCCTCTGGACCTCGAGTTAAGTATTTAATCAGTAAGATGGACAGAAAGAGACAAATGCTCCAAAGATCAGTTGGTTTTTTAGCACAATATTTTGTGCGATTCTATGTTCAGCTGTGCAGGAATATTGAGTTTGAATTATAATTAAGTTTGTCAATTTTCTTTGCTTTGTGTTTTGTGGTGTTTATAAAACTGCTTTGTGTTCTACTTCTCCTGCAGAGGTGTTATATGCTAGCAGCTGTAGGTTCCTGATTTTTTGTGCATGTATTTGGGGAATTATCTTTTACATATTATAACATAACACAATTTCTTTACTCAAGTAGGTATAGAGGCAGCTGCCCCAACACTCACCTTGAACGTAGGGTCCTTTCTCAGGATGTTCTCGGACCCTCAGTGAGGCTTTCTTCTTCTGCTCTCCTCCTCTCAGCAAGTCCCTCACACGCTCATTGTAGATCTCCAGGAAGCTGCAGGGACAGAGGAGCAGGACAACATCCAACTATGAAGACTCTAATACAACGTAAGGACTGGATCATTTCATGTTAATTGACCTATATAGTCACACTTACATGCTAGAGTCCTCTAATGTTAATTCCTTTTAGTTAGTATTTGGAAGTATGTGCAGGGCAGGGTTATATTCTTGAAACAAAACTTGCATTATTGCTTGTGCACAAGAGGTAAAGCATCATTTCTACTCTGTCAAAGTACTTATTATTATTATTACCACTATTCAGCATGTGGAGGAAATTGGTTTTCATTATTAGGGAACTCCTCTAACAATGAAAAGAACATATGCATTGTGTCGGTCATAATTCCAAAGCATAATTGTTCCATAAGTACTCGGCTAATTTCAATTTCAATGTTACTAAGAGAGTCGCACAATGATGAAAAACGTACCTGATCTCCACTCTGCTTGAATTTTGCCCGTCAGGAAAAGTGTCTTCAGACCTAAAGAGCCCCTGCAAGGAAAGAGAGGAATAAAATGTTCTTCACAGTTTATCACATATCAGATACACGAGCAGCAGCAGTATTATCAGTGTGTTCTCTTCATTCATGCTATTATAACAGACTATCCTACCTGGCAGATGCGAGGGGTTAAGCCAATGGAATCCTGACATGGTTCAAAACAAAAACAAAACACAGAATGAGACACAGAATGGATCAGAACTTAATGCTTCTTCTTTAGAGAGTGTTTTGCTTATTCTGCAGTGCAGCAGGGTTTCAATTTGTTTCCGTGTGTAAGCGCATTGATTCCTTCGTGTTTGTGGAGATCAGTTGAGGCCCCCGAAGGTTCAATTAAATCCACTCAAATAACATGTAATCCCATCCAGTGAGTCTGGCGCTTGCCCCGGCCCTCCTCCTCACCGGTGTCCCCATCATGGTGTACGTCTTTCCAGATCCTGTTTGGCCGTAAGCAAACAGACACACATTGTATCCCTCCGACGCCCCGGACAGCACCAACACACCCAGGTCCTGGAACACCTGAGGACAAGAACACATACGTCATGAATACATGGAGAAAGACCAGCTAGGGCTACATCCACACTTCTATTCTGTAGTTTTAAAACCCATCACTGAGTTTTTACTTCACGTTTACACCTGTCATGAGATTGTTATAATTTAAAAAACGCATTAGTATGGATGTAGCCAAAGAGATGTCTATAAACAACTGGGTGCAGCTCATCACCTAGATTTCACTCCTTTTCTTTCCAAAATATTTAGATGTTAAATAATGGATTTCTTTCAAGTAAAGAATGATTTCTGCAAACACATCTGAAAGCTTGTTTTACTCAAAGAGTAAACGCACTCGTAGATTGATGAGGTGTTTACAATGTAAGCCGATGCCCTTGACGTTAACTGTTTATTGTGTTTTTACAGCAGCGTAGATTTGCATCAAGGTTTCACCATCACAATGCAGTGGCTCCAGGCCAGAGGTGGGGAACTAATGCTGCATCCTGCCGAGGTGTTTGGGCAAGGGAGCAGCGAGGTCAGCTATCGCTCTGGGTAAACACTTCTGCAGAATGTGTATGTGATAGAAACAAATGCGAGGGTAAGAAGAAATCGGTGAGGAGTGACCAGGTCAGGAAAATAAACCTTCCCTAGAAGCGCAGTGGTGATACGGGAGAGTCCAACTCAAAACAATCAACTAGGGCCTCTTGTTTTCTTTCCCTCTGTGTGTCTGACTCTGGAGATTATTAGCATGAGGCCACATCACACAATTACTTTTTGTTAATTTGTCTTTCACTGGAAATAACTCCAGGTCATTAGAGATAAGCAAAAAGAAACTCCATCAGAACCTGCTCCCGGGTGACATGTGGCCTCATCAGCATCAACTCAGTCCAAACGCAACACTTGCCTTGAGGGGGGGGGGCAGCAACCTGATCCAGACCAGACCTGAGACACAGCACATTCCCCCACAGAACCATAACACACCCTGGGATCAGTGAGGGGGTCTCCTCCCCTGGCCCCCGGGATCAAGTCTGGACTACAGAGTCTGGCTTGTGAGTGTACTTAGAAGGGAGGAGGCTCTAAGATCTACAAAGATCTCCCAGGATCAAACACGGGAATACTGTCAACATGCCTCCCATGTACGTATGTGTGTGTGTGTGTGTGTGTGTGTGTGTGTGTGTGTGTGTGTGTGTGTGTGTGTGTGTGTGTGTGTGTGTGTGTGTGTGTGTGTGTGTGTGTGTGTGTGTGTGTGTGTGTGTGTGTGTGTGTGTGTGTGTGTGTGTGTGTGTGTGTGTGTGTGTGTGTGTATCACCATCAGGAGAAGCATGGACCTGGAGCTGAGCCTGTGTGTACTCTAGGCTTACAAAACGGTGGGAATAGGTTTAGGTTGGATGTGGTTGAAAGCTGTTGTGAAAAGCCCGGGCCTTGTGAAAGCTGCACTGGTCATCTGGTTGTTCTTAAGACGTGTAAATCTCTGTTAATATTCGACAGACTTGCGTTTTTCCAACACTGACACAGAGTCCAACGCCAGTGTAGGGCTACGACCTCACAACTAGAATTATTGATTAATCAGTTGTTTTCCAAATAATTTATTGGTTTTTAAGTCTACCAATTATCGAAAAATGCTATAAAAGGGACAATACAATTTCATACAAATGTTTAAATGTTTTGAATAAAATGTATACATTTGTCATTTAAATCATGCATCAAGCCAAAACGTCAAACATTCCTTATAGACCCAGATTCTCAGATGTGAGAATTTGCCTTCTTTTATCTTCATTACATCATTACAATTTTTATATAATTTAAATTTTCTGCTCAGTTTACATAAAGATAAATATTTATCAAAAAAGAGAGCTAATACAGATTCATAAATCCAGAAAGAAAACAAACAGCTGTGGCCTCGAACCCGACAGACAGTATTTCTCATTCTACAGTATTTCTCTGGAGCCTAACCAACCGTGTGCAGACAACAGACACGTGCAACTAGTAAAAGTTCTGCCCCCAACGGCTGTCTCACTCAATGACCCTATAAATCACCAGCAGGCGCCGTGGTACAAACCCTCATCATTCAAATGCATAGGAATCTAGTTTAACTTCTAATTTAAACTTTTCAAATAACCCCAAAAGATAAGGATACTTTCTAAATGAAGCTGTATATAACAATATATAGTAAACCAGTATATTTAAGTCTAGATACAGAAAAACGAATTACAAAGCAGAAACTACTCTTTTCTTTCATGCAAAGACATGGGTTGAGAATGAGTGGATTTCATTTACATGTTGCTCAACAAACAATCACAAAGTGTGCGGTCCACTGGAGCTCGGACCACCAAGTGCTGCCCCCTGCCTCTCGGCTGAATGGAGGCTTAAACACGGAGACACAAAGCAGCGCCGCCCCAGTCTTGTCCTCATCCCACTATTCAAAAAAACTGACAGAGACATCCTCTCCTCCCTCAAGCACGGAGAATCAACACGCCTCTTGTTAAAGTTGACCCTCTTACATTCACACTATGGGGCCTATGGCGGGACTGAGGGAGTCGACAGGCTTCGCACAAAGAGCAGGAACTTCACTCCGGCTATCTGATCCTTCTTTGAACCTGATTATCTCGTTATTTCTATACACTAATCCAGTTGTTTCCATTGTTTCTACTGGGTTTAGAATGTTTTTGTTTAAATGAAAGTCTGCGAAATACCTCAGTGACCTGCAAACAAAAACAAAACAAGGAGCATAAACTTATTTCAACCTCTTGCGATAATTATAATTAATATGTGTATGAGTTTGTCTAGACGGTCAACATTCAAACTAACCCGTTTGTCATCACTGTCAGATCAAATTAACTCAGAGGATCGTAATTTGTGCCATTGTTCTCTGGATGCCTAAATGAACACAATGACCCCTCTGTCACTTTCACAGCTTACAGCATCCTGCAACACCGGGGGGTATTTGGGGTGTAAACAAAGCAGGTGAGGCAAGAGACGGGTCCGGAGTGGAAATGTACTCCAGAAATCAAGTTGGAGGAAAACAGCCTGGAGATAAAGTGACAGGGCAAGAGCCACAGCAGGCGTGTAGGCAGGTCGGTCACCTCCAGATACACAGGGGACAGACTAAACACCTCCATTAGCAAGAAGCCAGTTGTCATCAACGGGCTGTTGCATGTGTGTGTGTGTTTGTGTGTGTGTTTGTGTGTGTGTGTCTGACCAGCTAAGCGACTGAGAGGAAGCAGCATCCACAACAAGTACGGAAGCTTCGGAGTTTGCTTCCTCCTCTGAGGGGAAAAATGTACAAACAATCGAACAATGAAAGTATAGTTATAGCAAAATATAGTTTTCATTCTTGTGCAGGAAATGCAGCTCAGCTTGATCGAGTCAACACAGAGTAAGGAAGGAAGAATAAAACAAGGGTTCGGGTTGAGCGGGGGGGGGGGGGCTGAGTGTCTAATTCGGTCTAGTTTTCCAGTTTCAAACCCTGTTGTTGACTTTTTGCACAGTTCAGCCATGATAACCCATATTTTGTTCCATGTCTACAAGATCAAGTTTCTAATAAAGTAGAAAAACTGGGGGAGCAGCCCTCAGAGAAAACAGGTGTGAGTTAAAACGCTACGAAATACAACTGGATCCTGGATTTCTCTGGTCTTTCACATATGAAGAACGCAGCTGTGAGCAATGTAATATCAGGAGATAAAGCAGATAAGACTGAAGACAGCTATAAATACTGCCACATGATATGTATGACGTCCACAAAGTGACAACATACAGAGAGATTGTGCAAAAAAGCCAACTCTCTCAGCTGGAATGTCAAATGTGCAGCGAGCTAAGTTGAACCAGAGCTCCCAGAAGAAAACTCCCCTGAAGGAACCAGCTGGGTTTCATGCAAGAGATCCGGACGATGATAAACACTACGTTCCCTGTTTGTTTTGAAACAAGGGAAATGGTCACTTTCTAAAGAGGGAGTCTGGTTTGTGGCCTTGTAACTTTGGAAAAAACTTGGAGGAAGGCGGTGAAGTGGGGGGGAAATGTTGAAAAGATGGTGGCGATGGTTTAAAGAGAAAGACATCAGGATAGGGACCGGCTGACAGGAGAGAAAAATGAAATGCTGTAATGTCTCTGTAATGAGTTCAGTCCTGTAATCACCGCCTGTGGAAAACACAGAATGCTCTCCTGGGTTTATGTGGCCTGCTCCATGCTGAACTCCGGAAAAGTATTTATGTGAGTGTGTGTGAATGTGTGTTAACTGTTGTCATGGGGGATGGCAGACGACCAAGTGAAGCCCTTTGCCACATTTAAAAACTCCAGCTTCTCTTTGCTTCTGCCAGGTTTGACGCAACCGAGAGGACCGCGATGAATTTTCCCCTCAGCGACTGCTCGTACTGGGAGGGTGTCTCCCAGCGTACTGGGAGGGTGTCTCTACACGCAGAGCAAACACACACGACTGCACGTGGTCTAACTAGAGCAAAAGGAGATGCAACTTTGTTTCCCACATGGGGTCAGTCAAATGAAGAACATTACGAAGTTCTCTCCGCCCTGCAGGAGTGGACAGCTGCAGGAGAAGAGAGCCTCACTTGGTTCCTGTCTCACGCTTTCCAACTGGATCACAAAAACACACCAGCTGGACCTGGAGCTATAACTAATTACTTCAGTTTAGACACGGGGAAATAGAAATGTCCTGAGAGATCCCAGTCCCCGACTTCCTGCGAGGATTCTGATTTGGAGAAACTGGGTTAAATGTGCCGAGGACCACAGGGAGGACGAGGACAGGGAGACAGAAGACAGAGAGAGAGGAAGCTGTTTAACTGGAGTTCAACAACGCTCTTGTTTGTCACACTTGGACAGAATTTGTAGGTCAAATTAGCATGGGAGGGCGGAGAGGCTGCAAGGGAGGGAGGAGGGAGAGATATGAAGGCCAAACAGACAGGCTGCTCTTCATTACTCGGGCCTCCCCACGCATGGGAATGAAGAACAGTGGGAAAAAAGAGGAGCAGGAGACAAGGGAAGCAAAACATTTTAAGGCAAAGGTCACTGGGGCTGTTCAACCCACTTTCCACCAGCATACGCTCTTACTGGGACGGAGGCCGGGGCAAAGGCTAGACTTAAAAACAAATAAACAGAACCATATCTGGAGAGGGTTGTGGAGTTGCAGCTCCTCCCCCATTCCTCATTAAAGAGGCCAGAGCACAACACTGTGGAGCAGAGCTGCAAAACACATCTCCAGCCTTCACACTGATAGGAGCTGTGTGACACCCATAGGGCTCAGTGGTACAGTATTGATTTCTTACCAGGTGGATAAAGTGGTGCAATATTACTAGAGTTGGACATGAATTCAAATATAAGACTGAGATACCTTCATCAAGCCTAACGCCCGATCTCACCATGTTTGATAAAGTGAAAATAGATTCCTGGATCTGCCCGTTTATCTGGATCCATCCCAAACATAAGGGTTTCTTCCCTGGGTCATGCCCCACCCCTCCACAAAATTGTAGGTAAATAGGTTCAGCTGTTTTGGGGAAATCCTGCTGACAGACACATAAACAGATAACCTGCTTGGCAGAGATAAACATGTGACTCTGATTGTGAGTGTTCTTGCCATGTGGTTCTATTTTCCTTGTCACACGAGGGAGAAACCTGGCGAGCAGGTTCAACGCCGAGGCTGCAAAGAATGCGTTCGGAACTTTTGTTTTACGTTGAAAAATCAAAATACCGCGTCCAGACGTGCCTGAAGGGGAAACACGCTGCAGCTGATTGGTGCTTGTGATTTGTTGTTTGAACAGCTGTGAGGGGAAAGACAAACAAGATGTTTGAGAAATCCTTGAAGCATTTACTCAAACATCTGATTTCAGTTTCACTCGGCCCTCGGTCGAACCCTCTGCTGATATCCTCAAAATGTGTTTCACATTCTATTTGTGAGGCCGATTAATCAATCATAGAAAATGTCAGTTGCCGCCATAGCAAGGTGTTTAAATTAACAAATAGTACAATTATTTTCTGTATTCTACACCTTAAAAATAGTTCCACTCTTTCTTGTCACATCTCCTTTAATTCTCGGCCTTGCTGTTAAAAAGCTCTAAGTCTATTCATAGATCACGTGAGCTTCTCCTGTATCCATATGGTCTAGATCTAATTTTTCTTCATTGACAGCTTATGGTTTATTTGCTGTCTTACTTGTAGTTAAATCAAACTCTCGTTCCAGCCATGTGCTGACGGGGGGGACGGGGGGATAGGGGGGGGGGGGGGGGGGTAAACGCTCACGTGTTTAAAGGATTCCTCAAGTCCAGAGAGAAACGATTCATCCCCCCCCCTCCCCCCGGCCTGCAGCACTACTGACACACAGACCTAGAAACACCGCGAGCAAAATCCAACCACGCACGGCACTGACCAAGGCACGAGGAGATAGAAGAAGAGGAGGAGAAAGAGGAGAGGGAGGAGGAAGAGGAGGAGGAGGGGGGGAAACCCTTAGCAAGCTGACTCCATTTGGCCATAAAAACTGCATTGTGCTCTGAGACAGATCCTTAGCGGTGACGTCTTAGCACTGAAATTTAACTGCAAAAAAATGACTTAGTGAGGCAGATGTGCGTTTGGCAGGCGAGGGCTGGGGGCTGCAGAGGCACAGAGGACCCCCAGCTCATTCCCCCCCCCCCCCGCCCCGCTCCCTCTCCACCCAAGGAATTTGCAATCCCACTTTCTCTAATCACTTTCTCTTGACTCTCCGTGCCTTTTTGCTTTCCACTCCCATGTTTCGTACCGTCAGAAGCAATAAACAAGCCGAGGGGTTTGTGTCAATAAATAGTGGGGAAAGCTATTTATTAGCTCAATATCTAGGCCTGATACAAAAGGCAGCGTTTAGACAAATAGTCACAGTTCTCTGGTGCGTTGACTTAACAGCTGGTTCCCATTACGGATTATGGTTTTCTTCCCAAAAATTCCTTCCTCTCCTCACCTGTTTTAGTCTTTTTCTTTCCTCTCTACTTAACTTGTTTCTTTTTCACCCAAATAACAACTTAATTACTAAACCTCCCACCATGTAAGACAAAGTTTGTTCTAGTCAGGGAGTCCTCAGCAGCAACTGACGCATGGACATGTACAGTCGACAGTGCAGAGGAGGAGTGGGGAGTGTGGGGGGGGTACTGGGAGGCCAGTCTCTCGGGGGGTGCTGGGTGTGGTTGGATGGTGCTGGAGTGGAGAGACCCTTGTCTCAGTCTCATGGAAACTAGAGTAAGATGAATTCAAAACAAGTCCCTTAGGGGTGAAGTGATTGCCTCCAAGTGAAAGTAGGTGACACAACAGAACATTGCTGCTGAATCTTGGTTGTAGATATAAAACAAAAGTACTCAACCGAGTGCTCACACAGGCTCTTTGCTGCTCTGGAATCTTTAAATGGGTAGAGGGGCTCTTAAGTTACGAGTCCACCTGCCACCACATGCTCCATTAATCTGGATTTCTGCATCGCAACACAAACACCTCCAGTCTTTCCCCCTCCGTCATACGCTCACTGTCTCTTCAGACGCACTATTTAAATAACCGCCCCGTGCTTTATTCAAATATTTTCAACCGTGATGCGATTAGTGACGCGATCATAAACCAGTTTTTTCCTTCAAGAGACAATGCTTCTGATTCTCATGCTGGTAAAAGGGGTCAGATTTAAATCCCGCAGCTCGGCCCTTTACTGCCGTCAGTCCGCCCGCCCACGGGTCAACAGAGGAATGTCTTGTCTCGACCAGGCCACTGTGACTGGACACAATTCTGCTGAGGATGGAGGCAGCCAAACCAAGAGTCAGAGAAATGGGGGAAAAGAAGAGAGGAAGAGGCTGTGTTATCTGCTGCTCAGTGCTCTGCGTAGGCCGCCATCACAGCCCTGTCTTTCTTAAACACACACAAAGGCAGCTCTGACAAGAAGACAGTCAGGCAGTGAGGCAGCGGTAGAGGCGGGACCCTGAGGACCGACTTGAGCTGTTCGGCTGAACAATGAAAACTATATGGAAATGCATTAATAACAAGACACGTGTATGTGTATGTGTTTCGGAGACTTCCACTGGATCTGGAGCCGTCTCACGTTCCGAGGACGCCCTCCAATCAAAGCAACACAAAGATATCTGGTTGCCCAATCACAGCTGCGACATGTAAAGCAAGCAGACTCAACCCAGGCCATGTCTGAGGCAGAGGGACTTCTGGGTAACAGATGGAGCTGATATGGATATCCCCGTCTCCGAGTGGCCACCAGTGCTACACACATTCAACACAACACTTCCGTCAGTGTTTCCTCTGGGCTCTGGGTTGGTACAGTGATGCTGTCTGTGGCAAAAGCTTGATCAGCACACATCGACCCACACAGGATAACGTGGCACAAAAACAAATCTGTAGGAAGCGGAAGCGCTGCACAAATACGTTGAACTATTTCTCACCTCCTGCATTAAAACAGACATATTCCAGTATTCAAGACAAGATCAGGAAATGTTTGTATAATAACAAATATGTTGATTGTAGGTGTTGGTTCTCCTTTCGGAATGTGCTGTCCTGTATGTAGGAGAAGTTTGAGTCATGATAGCAACATGATAGAAAGTTCAGCTCAAAGCTTGAACACTGGATTTAAACTCAGATGCTAAAACATATTGAAGAGAGACATTTGAGTTGTTATTTTGGACTCCTGCGTGCCCCATGGTGTGGGTATAAGAGTGTAGGAAAGCCTTAATTAGAATGACATCTCATTGAGGGAAAGGTCAAGAAGAGGGCTTTGTAGTTCATGTTAACACAGCCAGTTAGGAAGCTCGGTCCTTACCTCCTCCTGCGAGGCATAGTGAGGGTCTGCAGGGTCCACCGACCAGTAGCAGTAGTCAAAACCAAACTCCAGAAGCTTCTCCCTGGAATCCACAGCTCCGTCTGCACGTCCGTCCAGCTTCAGGCAGGGAAACAGAAGATTAAAACACACATTTTTTAATTTTGTACTTATTCATTAGACCTTCAATAAAGTAACTAATGCTTATCATCACACAGTAGCAATATCAGTGAATTTGTTTTAACAGCAAACACACACAACAACCTGTCACACACTTTTATGTGGATGAATGTGTTTGTGCATTTAATATCATGAAAAGTGAAGTTGAAAACTAAAAGGCCAGGTATTACAGTTTTTGTTTATGGGACTGCTGGGGTGTGGAATTGCAAGCCAGCCGTTTCCATTCATTAAGAATGCTTTCCCTCCTCCTGCAGCCTGTGATTCGCCTCGGTGCTTTAACACTAAACACCTTTCTGCTTACTGTGAGTGAATCCTCCGCTGAGGAACAACAACACAGCAGGATGAGGACCTCTCCAGACACCACAGCTACAATGGAAAACCGTCAAGCGTCTAAGCATTTCTTCTAAATCACTGCGTTCAACCTGGACAACCATTTCAGTTTAGTGATGTTCTGTGAATTCATTGAAGGTTTTTAATCTCTTAATTTCCTCTAAACACATGTATTTTCTTGAATCTCTATCTTCTGAGGAGAAAGGGACACCTGCAGCTGATCTGTACAGGATCTCTACAACTGATGATTGGATATTGACTGATTATAACACTTACATATATATATATATATATAGTTAAAAATAGATGTTGCTGCTCTCATGGCAAAGCCAGAATAAACAAATAAGCTTAATTTAAGCCTAAAGAGCCACTTCTTTTTAAATTATGATTTTGAATGAGAACAGGCCACATCGTTTGATTATGTTTTATATGTTTACCATCAAATTAGAGCTGAAACCATTTGTCGGTTAATGGATAAATAGAAAATACATTTTTATAATTGAGTAATCAACCTTTAAGCTCAAATACTAAAACATTGTCTGTTTCTAGCTCCTTAAATGTGAGGATTTTCTGATTTTAGTCAGGAAATGTGAAACTCATTTTTCTGTCAACAAAACAATTAACTAAACATTAGGCGGTGAGGTCAGGATCAGATGCACAAACTGCAACGTTGGACTTCCAGCTGTAGTCGTATTTCAAACTAAACTAGATCAATGATCAAATTAATGACTTTATCAAATCATCATTCCTCACTTTGCAGCATTGGGCAACACTAAGCTCTGGGTATCAATTTGCACAGGGCAATGTCCTCCCATAAAAGAGTTTCAGTTTAACCCCTCAGCACTTGAAATCCAACAATGGCCTCGTGGTGTGAGGGATTAGCAAAGAGCAACAGCGGCCACAGGAAGAATCTCCAGGAACAACAAAGCTCCCACCACCGACTAATGGTGTTAGGGAGAACTAAGTTATCTATTTAAGAAAGTTTCCTTTTATCTTGTTCTTGTTTCAAAAGTTTTAATTTAGTTCTGGGCCTTTATAGTTTGTATTACTTGCTGTTTTTGAACGTTATATTTATTATCCAGTAAAAATCCAGGCTGTTTTCTGTCTCGGTTCCCAAACTGTCCCACTTTCCATAAATAAATTATTCCCATGAGCCCCAGCAAGAGCCTCGGAGTCTTGATCCCTTTCCACGGCAGAGGGAAGCCATATGTGGTTTGTCTCTGTCACATCATTTTTAACCGGTTCACCAATCCCCCGCCAAACCCCCCCCCCCCCCCCCCCAAACCCAACTTCTCTCCATTCTTCTGCCTTTTAAAATCGAACCAAAGTAAAGTAAACAAAGTACCACATACACATGTGGCACGGAAGGACACAAACGTGGGTTGAGAAATTAGTTTCAAGCTGAACTTGAACTGAAACTTTTATCTTTTTGTGGTTTTCGGATCACTTGTAAACATCTGATGTGGGCGTTTGTGATATGATCTTTAACAGGGCTACAACGAGCTATCTACAAACTCTACCCTGCTTTTATCTTAGCTATTAACCAAAGCAAACATTCACATCAAAAACAGTGTGTAACATGTGCCAAACTGGAATTGTAGGGAGAGAACCACACTGTCTGCCCAGCCGTCTGACACAGCAGGTTGGTAACTTGGTGAAAGTATCATCTTACCAGACTTACACACAATAACAAAATGATTATTTCCAAATGTGCAAAAACCTCCTTGAAACCTACACTAATTCCTCAAACTAAAATCAAACCCCAAAATTAGCACTTTCAGTCAGAAAGAATAAACATAGAAAACTCTTGCCCGTTTTCACAAGTGTCCAGGCTTCATGTGTTTGACCCAACATGTGTGTGTGTGTGTGTGTGTGTGTGTATTTGTGAGCTCGATCAATAATAAACAGCACTGTCATCAAGCAGGAAACGGCTGATCAAAAAGCTGTAAACATCCTGTAGCTGTGATGTCCTCCCTCTGCACGCAAGTCCCAATTCACCCAGTCCGGCAAAAAACACTCCCCAACACATGACTCATTAGGAGTTATGTAGGATGCCTGTGTACAGAAGTACTCACCTTCCCATTTTGGATCCTCACAGATTTATCCTCCACCTGAACTGCAAGCTTTCCTCCATCCGCACCTTCCCTGTGAACGACAGAACAACCCATTTTTACCCCAGTCGACTTCAGTCAGTGGGAAACAATAGTGGAGAAGAGGAGATCTAATGGAAACAATCAGCATTGATCAGTGTCTCCCACTTCAAATGCAAACCAGACAGGAGATTTAACAATGGCTTCCCTTTGGGCTCAGATTCTCCCCCTCTACACGCAGATTCAAATTGGTTTAAAAAAACCTCTGTTGCTGCTGTTGATATAATCGGGAGCATGTCCTGATGCATTTATGCTAGTTCCACTTGACCGGAGGCCGTCACGTGACACTTACAACAATGATTCTTTGTGTGCTCGTGCATGGGATCCATGAAATTGTCACTTAGGAGTTGAACAGTCTCAGATTCAAATGAAAACAGACCCTCACGCTGCAGAGGAGATCATCTGATGAGACAGCCTGTGCCAGCTCCACAGAATCCACAGAGTGCACGAGTGTTATGTGTGTGTGTGTGGGACTGGGACCAGCGTGCCTCTTTGTATATGTGTGTGTGTGTGTGTGTGTGTGTGTGTGTGTGTGTGTGAGTAAAACAAGGTCAGTTGTCGGCTGTGTGTGCTTCAACAGCTGGACCAAGCACAACTGATGCAACACATGCAGAAGTGGAGGCAATCAAAACAAAGAGCGCTCACAGAGTTTAAATCTCCAGGAGCGATAATGATGGCAACTGTAGTGCAAATTCTCCATCTCTGTGGTGGGTTTAAAGGGGCAGGCAGGGGGCTGTTGTAATTGTCGGCTCCCCCCCCCCCCCCCCCCCCCCAGTGCCTCACCAATCGGGACTCATTTTGCCAACCCCAGCACCGAGGACCCAGCCCAAAACCACCAACAGTCAACCTCAGGCTCTACCCAGCATGGAGAAGTGGAGGCTGGGGGGTGGAAAATAGTCAACCTCATAAAAAAAACACACACTTTGATACGAACCCAAGACGAGAAATTTCACAACCGGGCTGACGTGTGTTTCTTACACATCTGGGGGGGGGGGGGCTGACTGATCTCTTGGGGGGGCACTGGATCCGACAGGGTAATAAAACAAAGAAACTACAAACTTCTATCTGTGCCTCAACTGTATGAGGGATGCACTTCAACCGGGCAGGTACTAACGTTATCTCTACCACGCAGCAGATCATTATTCTAATATAAACTTAAGGAAACACATCCTCCTCTTCACAATAGAAACGAGGACAGTGTGAGTGTCAGAGCCAGAAATCAGGAAGGACAGATTCGCAACAAGTGAACATTATGGATAAGAAATTCTTTTGTTATGCAAAACACCAGGAAGACCGGTTGAAAGAATCATTGTCCGGCGCTTCACAGCTTGAATAATTCTTTATATCACGGTGCCGCGGTGGACGTTAGATTCAGAACCGCTGCAGAAATGTCCTGCAGGAGGTAAATGCAATTTCATGTACCACTATATTATTTATAGGCTCTCTATGTGCAGACCCTGAAGACCTGTTATTCAACATGTTGCAGAGAAGAGAAAAAAACAACTTTACAACTTCCTCGTGTTTCTTTGCTGCTTCAACAGCAGATTTTACTTCACTGGAAAAATAAGGGTAACGTTTTTTTCTGTCCCATAAATGTGTCTCACTAAGCTGCTTAAAGTAAAATGAACATATGGGAATAAAGATATATATATATATATGAGTTAACAGATGATTGTTCAATCACCAGAAAAACAGAAAATGGGGCATATAAGATTAATTTTATGTTCCAAAGTGTGGTTTGAGTGAAATGAGTAATGTTAACGTCAGTGTAAAGTAATGCACAAGAATATTTCCATCTGATGGAGCCATATGCAGTCATTAAAACATGGAGATCATATGGCTTCAAGCACTGGGACAAACCAATGCAGCATGTGTATACGAACAGAATGCAATTATATTATTTTCCTGTCTGCAACTAATTGATGAATAGTTTAAATAATTCTGCAGAGCCATAGGTGAGAATAACATGTTTTTTTTAATGTAGTTATATAGATAGTTAGATAGTTTACTACTGGTAACAACAAATGTCAATTAAAAGTGTTGATTGATTGATTCACTTGATATTGATTCGACTGATCAGAACCAGGTTTAATTGCCAAGAAGGTTTTGCAAATACATAGAATTAGCTGTGATGTATATATATGAAAAATAGGAAACAAATACAATATAAAAAATACCACTTCTAATGATTTACTTCATTAAAGATACTTCAGGGGAAATGGGAGTTTAATGGGTTTATTATTGTGATTAGCTGGTTAATCAAAAACAATGGCAAAATCAAAGGTTTCCTGAATACACCACAATTCATTTCTAATAACAAACCCCATTAATTAGTTAAATATTAAAGAATATAAACACTTTACTACACAACCAGCTTCAGTGTCTGTACTCCACTCATCTGCCACAAAGTTTCACAGAAAGCTAACAAGCTAGCTTCTTCTCTGTTTGTGCACCAGAAAGCTAAACACAAATATATGAGCTCAAAACAAAAACACAATGCTGCTCGTGTTGTGTTTTTGTTTACAACATGCTAACTCCCCCCCCACCTGGTTAGCAGCACTAGCAGCAGCTCACACACACAAACAGACACACAGTAGAACAACACAACAGAGAGTGAACCCTGGTGAAGAAGCTCCATGAGTAGCAGATGTCAGAAGTTAGCTAACCCGGGCACCTTACCTCGCAGTGGGAGGACGCACCCGGATGGCAACTTTAACGTTTGCCATGATGTGTCCCGCTGGTTTCACTGGTTTCACTGGTTTCACTTGCACCGGAGAGCCGCCGTGGAATGACCTGTCCCCACGTGAGCATGTCGGGTTTGTGTCGGTCCGACAGGAGGGTGAGGCGGGAGGGAGCTGCCTCCTGCTGCCCGCTCAGCTCATCCTCTGCCCGGCTGCTGCTCCTGGATCCACCGCCTCTCCCGCCCTCCGCCTCACCGGTCCTCCTCCACAACTCCGAGCCGGAGACCGTGACTTCCTGCCGGACACAGAGGGAGGAGAGACGCCGCGGGACACTCCTCTTCTCACTCCTCCTCTTACTCCTCCTATTACTCCTCTTCTTACTCTTCCTCTTCTTACTCCTCCTTCACTCACTCCTCTTCCTCCTCCTCTCACTCCTCTTCTTCCTCCTCCTCCTCTTCTCACTCCTGTTTTTACTCTTCTTCTTACTCCTCCTCTTCCCACTCCTTTTCTCACTCTTACTACTCTTCTTACTCCTCCTCCTCCCACTCCTCCTCCTTCTCCTCCTCCTCCTCTTCTCACTCCTCTTACTCCTCTTCTTACTGCTCCTGTTTTTACACTTCTTCTTACTCCTCCTCCTCCCACTCCTCTTCCTCCTCCTCTTCCACTTCTTACTCCTCTTCTTACTCTTCTTCTTAGTCTGCTTACTCCTCCTCTTCCTCCTCCTCTTCCTCTTCCTCCTCTTCTTCTTAGTCTGCTTACTCCTCCTCTCACACCTCCTCTTACTCCTCCTACAAACATATTCAAATATTCCCTTTGCATGTCTGTTATTATTTAAATCCTCCTTATATGAGGTGGCTGTGCTTTTATCTGCTGTAATAATCAGATCCATATTCACAAAACTATAGAGTAGGAATAAACAAAGAAAGGAAAAAAAATCAAAACAAAAATGTTAATGATAAATATAAAAAAAAAAAAAAATGTGTTAGTTGTTTGTAAATTGTTAGTTGGCTAAATCAAAAGAGTCAAGAGTCTTGAATGTCTAAGTTGAAATTATAAGACAAAAGGTAAAAATGTTAACTTATGTCAAATTATGACAAAAAAGACTGAACATGGAAACAGTCATTATTTAGCTAATTCAAAATAAGGTTTTTCTTTATTAGCTAAAACTGTCAAAACTTTGACTAAGTCAAAATTATGAGGTCTAATTTTGAAATTGAGTCAATTATGGCTTTATCCCAGTCAAGTCAAACATTTGAGAATAAAAATCAAAGATTTAGACATCGCAAGATAAAAAGGCTTTATTGTACCTTATTTCCCAAAGGCCAGTTTTATGTTTTTATTCTATCTATAAAACTACCAAATCAGTTTTAACAATGCTAACGACCAGTGTTAGAAAGTATCCAAGATGTAGAATTACTCAAGAATTGAAATTGTACGTAACTATTTATATTTTACACAAAAATACCAAGTATTTGTTTTTCACTCCACTTCATTTATCTTTCTATATCTTTTCAGGAAGCTTCAACTCTCAAATGTTGCTTTAATTAATAACATAACTCAAAGGAACCTAGTACATTTACTTCTGATCCTTTAAATACATTTCACAGATAATACCCATGTTCCTTATATAATTAATGCAGAACATTTAATTGTTATCAAGAGATTTTGATTGTTGCTTCAAGTTTAGTAAAGATAACAACTTATGACAACACACTTAAACCAGAATACATCTTTATTATCACATGTTAAACTTTGTGGCAACATAAAAAATACTTTGTTTTAAAAGCAGCAGAAAACATGGCGCTCATACAACATGAACAAAAACCATCACAAATGCAGTCTCGCTTTCATGAGAGAAACATGCAATTCACGAGTAGTGACGGTCAAAGGCAGATTGTGAAAGTGCTACACTAAAATTAAGACGTTTATTGTCTCTGTTTGGTCTAAAATAAGGACTAAATTCATCTTCAGTCCATTTTCAGAAACGTTCTGATGAAATGTTTCTGGAATCTTTGCTGGAAACTTGGGTGTCAACACGAGAAATGCACAAAAACAGAAAAGTTGCTCGGTTTACATTCTCGGCTATACTCCCAAATACCCGTCCTTGTCTCTCTTCTCCTGTCTCCGCTAACACTCGGCTAGGCTCTCGACTGTTTGACAGGCTTGATCTCTGAGTATTTCCCCTCAGACACAAAACATTGTATACAGGTTTGCTTGCAGGAAGGTTCTAAGATCTAAAAGGTAAGAGCTGTTGAGGTTCCCCGCTACTACACCTGACTGGCAGGGCTCTCTGGTTCTCGCCAGCAACTCAGCAAAAGAGCAGAGGGATTCATGAAAGGCTGCTCGACACTTCACAACAAGGAGAAGAACAAAAGTCTGAAGTTCGCTGTGCAGGGGCTGACGGAGCCGCAGCTTTGATGGTCAACTGGAAAAGTGGTCAACGCCATGAATTCACCCAGAAGTGTCTCTTCCCCTTGAGCACCACGCTGACAGATGTGACTTGAAACACTGTGGTGATCACACAGGAGATGTCAGGGGGGACACGTGCTGGGGCTATCGTTGTCACGTAGCGCCCTCTACAGTCTGAGGCGAGACCTGCAGCATGTCCATGTGACTCGGTAACTCAGCCAGAGGCGAGGGGAGTTTAATTCTCTGAGACTGCAGCTGGAATTTCTCTATCAGCTCCTGAAATGAGACCGAAATGAGAGAACAAAGTGAGCAGAACGAAGCGGGGGAAAGAGTCAAAGAGGTCAAATCACCAGTGGAAGTAATAGCTCCTTTGGAATGTATGGTAATAGAAGCAGAGAGCGCTCACCGCCGGCAGGGCCAAGTTTGTAAGCTTCCTCCAATGAGATATGACCTCCTCCTCGCTCAGGATCCCTCTGTCGACCAGCTGTCTGACCAGGAACAGGTAGTTGTTCCACTGAAGACACAGAGACACTCATTATAACATGTTAAAGATCTCAGATAAAAGAATAAAATCAACATTCCTGTCAGACTCAGTGTAAACTATGGACACAAGGAAATAAACTACAGATCTAAAGGGAAATCCATTGACCCAAAAGTTCCTGGTTATCTGGTGGCTGACCGAAAAAAGAACAAAATATACAGGAGGAAAACTAAATCAAGATGCACACACAGTGTGTTGGTAGAGAGGTAGAGGATGTACCTCTGTGTCGTTGGCTTTCAGCACAGCAGAGACGGTGAGTGGGCTGAAGAGCAGGTGGAGCGGGGCGGAGGAGCAGCAGTCTCTCTCCCACAGCTCAGCGAGTTGCTCCAGTAGCGATCTGACAGGAGGCTCTGAACCTGCACTGGGAGCTGCGGTCTCTTCCCCCCCATCGCTGCACACGGACACAGGCAGCACGGGCAGCTCTGCAGAAACTGAGCGGGACACACACAGACACACAGACACACACACACACACACACACACACACACACACACACACACACACACACACACACACACACACACACACACACACACACACACACACACACACACACACACAGGTCTTGATGTAGATACGCGTTTTCACACCAGGGTCCAAAATCAAAGTTCATGTCAAGGTTCACTTAGTTAGTTTTGGTTTTACAATGAAATTTAGGGGCAAATTTGACTTGTATTCACTCACTGATTGTATTTGACTTGAGTAAATGAACAGCTTCAATTTGTTGAAATTTGTTGCCACTTTAATATCATTATGATAATACTACCAGCTAAATGAACATCCTTGTCTTTTAAATATATCCTCGAAGGTGACAAGCAATCCTGCTCGCCCGCTTGCACTTCTTTTTATTTGTTAAATGTTGTCTCATCTGCAAATGGTCTGAAATCCTTTGTTTTGAACTAATCTGAAAGTCTGAAGGTCGGGACCAAACAAGGTAAGTGTGAAATTGCCCTTAAGTTGCTTCCATTTCAGCAGCACGGGGCAATTAACTCAACAGACAGAAATCAGTTTGAATTTTAACAGGTCATAAAGAGATTGTTGTCATGGGGTCTTACCCAGTTTGCAGGCCAGCAGGACAGTCGTGTTCAGAAGCATCAGCTCTGACATCACAGTTGAAAACTAAGAGAGGAGATAAGGAGAGTGTGACCAGTGCTGACCAGGATTCAGTAAACCCAGTACAGAAGTATCACTTGTTGCCTCCTGTACCTTTCTGCAGGCCAGAGCCTCCCCCACTCTGTGCAGCAGTGATTTCAGCTGAGAGGCTGTTGGCAGCTCCCCGTCAGTCCTGGGCCCGACAGCGATGCTCAACAACTCCTGCATTAAAAAAAATAAAAATAAAAAGACATGAGAATAGAAATCCAGACAAATATGACCAAATAAGCCAACTGGTGGAATACTGCATCGGGATCTAGGAGCAAACCTTCATCTCAATGAGGATGTCCGAAGGCAGCAAAGCACTGTGGCTGCAGTGGGGGGGGCAGGAGATTACTCGCTCACTTCCTTGTTTTCTCTTGGGAGTTGTTGACTGCTCCTGGGCGACCAACTCCACCACGTCCCCCGAGTCTGGAGCCGCCGGGCTGCCCACAGCCTTCATCACACGATCATATCGGCTCTTCCACTCGCGCCTTATGAGCGCTGGGGGTGGGGAAACAGAAAGGAGATGTGAGATGTGATGTCCTCGGGGAACCTTTAACCACTGCCCTGGCTTCTTCATTTGATCTTCTACAGTTTAAATGTTCTGTAACAAGATCCGAGGAGGACACAGAGCTTTAACACTCGAGGCACAATCTCCGCATTAGGTATTCATGGCGTCTACGCCGCTGAACTGTTGCGGCTTATACACAAGCGTGTCCACAGCATCGGCTCAGCAGCAGACACACTGGCGTCAGCTCCGTCTTATGAAGCTGCAGTGAAAGGTGTCAGATTTGTGTAATCCTGCTGGTATGAGACCAAATAACCATCTACAGGTGACCGCACATATCACATGTGACAAACAGGCGAGGCGACGAAACTCGAGATGACACGAAACAGCAGCAGCAGCGAGGACAAAGGAACGAAAACCAAGATGTTTCAGTTCTATGGTGAATCATAGCAGTGTTTTCCCTGAATAACATGTACAGCAAGTAGGCCTGTAAACACAATTTAACCTTTTCCAAGGAGTTTATATTATTATTATTGTTTGTCTGTCAGAGGAAAAACTACAGAATCAATTTGATTGAAACCTGGTGACAGGATGAGGTCTGGGCCAAGGAGAACCCATTAGCTACAGGAATCCCTGGCCTCAGGTTGTCTTAGATAAAAAAAAATATGTCAGATACATATTCAGGGAAAGAAAGAGCACTAGTATCAGATTTCTACTTGTTTCACTTACATGCTTCATCACACTGAGGATTACAGCATGTCTGTGTTCAAATTACAAGTTACACATTTAAAATCAACCTGTACTGTATACAAATATCTACTAACTTTAATTTTCTTAAAGGATTGAAGCAGAAGCGTCTCCTGGAAAATAGCTGGAATTGCACGAGTGCACGTCACAGATGTTTAACAGAGTACAAACATGTAAAGACACAAGTACGCTGTGGACCCAGCTACCTGTGATGTTAGCAGAGAGCCAGCTGCAGGCCTTTTCTGTTGCAAGACGTTTGGTGATGTTCTCCGATGTGGTCAGGACCTGCAGAGAGACAGTCACAAGTTTTGACTGTGTTATAAAAATCTAATCTGCATTTAGAGACTGTTTATGAATTTTTAAATAACCGTGTCGAAGTCTCAGAGGCTTTGAGAAAGTTTTTTTTTTAAAATAACATCACATCATCCGTTTTACATGGTAATTCTCTAGGGGACTTACAGCAGGAGAGGTCTCATCCGGCAGCAGAATTCTTATGGCTTCAGGACTCTTCTCACAACAAAACCTGCAAATCACAGCAGACAGAGATTACCATAAAGATAGGATTACCCCACAGAAGTGAAATCCTCCCAAATAAGCAATCCTTTCTCCGACTATCAAATGTGAGGGCCATCAAATCGATGGACTTGACAGGAAGACAGTTTTGCTTGCTGCTCGTAATAAGAGGCTGTTGTACCTCGTGGCTCTCGGCAGGGCCTCCAATCCGGCAACACACAGCTGAGCGCAGATGGATTCATTCAGTTTGGACGGCTGTGAGTTGGGCACCTCCAGTCCGTCTCTCAGCATCTTCTCTCCTCTCTCCACCAACTCATTCACCAACGTAGCTCTGCAGAAAAAACCCAGTAATGAATGTCAAAACATAAACACACAGATTTTAAGTAAAGAAATCTAACTGAACAGAAAATAAGATAATTCTACAGCTTCACAGGGTGGTAAATTCCCATCAGCTGCCACCTAAGTGCTGGTAAATGTATGCTGTTGACCAGTGACTACCTTCTTAGGCAGGCAACCAACCACGTTTGCAGACAGATTACCTGCAGCTCTGAAAGTCCTTTTTCAATTCTAAAAAGTAATTTGGTGGAAAGCTCCTCAAAGTAGAATATAAACAGTGTGAAGGATACAGATGATTTAGAAACTCATGACTTGGAAATCTCTTGATCTGCTCACAGCGTGCACAGTGAAGCTCTGTGATACTCACTTCATGTGCTTGACGCCGTTGGATCCGATTCTCTCGGCCACGAACTCCACGGTGCGACGCAGCGAGGGAGGCTGGTTGTGGAAGAAGGCTTGTTCCAGGTCCACCTGTCACATTGAAATCGATTGTTTAAAAACCGTGATGTTCTTTGATGCCATGTCAAATTTCGACTGACAGCTTTACTCACGTGTAGTTTCTGATGTGAGCGGTTGGCAGCGGGCGTATCCCTGAGCTCAGCCGACGTGGGAGTGATCTTGCGGATAATTCCTCCGCTCTTGGCCGTGCTCCCGGACACGAAGGCTGCGAGGAGCTTACGAAACTCACCTGAAGCGATAAAACAAGGCAGGTAACATAAAACCTCTGGCTCCTGATTAACAGCATTCACCTCTTCTACAAATACACACTTGGAAAATGTGCCAATGATCCCTTAACACAATACATGAGGTCAACGAATTTCCACTCACCAAGAAACGGACAACATGTATAGAGGAGCTGCTGATCCACCAAGGGGATACAGTCCTGAAAATAACAAGAAGGCCCTCAGTATAAACAAAAACAAACAGTGGGTATTTTATGCAGAGGAACCTACAAGAATGAATGTTTCACTTACAAGTCCTGTGCTGCTTGTGTTGCCGTCCTCCAGCTTAGCGACCTCAGTGAACTCACTGGTGAAGAAGATGTCCTCAGGGATCACAGGGATCTGCACGAGGGAAACACAACAAGTTCAATCACATGTTACTGTTAATACAAAAGCTAACAATCATCAGGAGGGTGTGTGTGTGTCACCTGGAAGAGCCATCCTAACACAGACAGCATGAGCAGTTTGTTCAGGTAACACATTTCTCCACTTCCTCTCAGCAACATTCTCCTACAAGCACACAAAAGTCAGATCAAACCAAACTTTCTGAGAAGGACAACAGGCGGTCAAACCTCCACACAAACAAACAGGGGGGAAGAAAATATGGAAGAAAGAGATTTGATATGTTTTCATCAGCACTTGTTTGACTGTTGGTGCAGTTTCATTGAATTGAAGAGGCCTTGGAGAATGTGTTGGGCCTTGGAGGCAGTAAGTGCTCTGCTGAGGGCCAAGTTCAAGTTCTTCCTTTGTTTGTTTGAAGTTCTGTTCATGAGTTCTATTCATTTAGAAGTTGCTGAAATTCATGTTCTGCAAAATAATACATCTGAGATATTAATAGCAGATGTTACAGTGTACGAGTCTATCTGTGCAATAACTGGGTAAATAAACAAACAATACTAAAGGTAAGCATATGCCGCAATAATATATAATTCAAAATACAATTTTGGATTTTTGTTGTACTTAAGTTTTAGAAATTATATCCCAGGCAAAATTAAGTAATTGTTTCCTTAAATATTAATTAGAAATGTGAAAGTAGCTGTGACCATGACATGCTGCAGATTAACTAATCACTTTACGAACACTATTAAGATGTGGAAGACATGAATTATTATTATTATTAACAGGAGACCGACCTGTACAGGAGAAGCAGCGTGCCTAATGCTGTCCTGTAGCAGAGCAGCAGGGGCCCGGTAGAGTCCAACATGGAGAGGAACTCCACGAGCCAGGGGACCGTCAGGATGGTTCGCCCCCTTTTCACACTGTTACTCAGCACAGCACACACATCCAGCACTGGAACGCTCTGAAGCACCAAGACAGAGTTCATTTAAACTGCAGGAAAGGAAAATGTGACAGGTCTCCACTAAAGAGAGGAACATTCATGATATATCGATTTTACCTGCTCCATTTAAAAGGGTTCTCAGTGAATTACTTCATTAATTTATAAACATTCTTGATTTTGTTTTTCTCACCTTGCTGCGCAGTGCTATCGCAGTCTCTTGAATCTCTCTGGACGGTCTCTCAGACGTTTGGTAAGGAAGGAAAGAAATGAATCCTAGAAACTTAGCCAGAAGTCGAGCGAGGAGGAGCACGGAGGTGAAACGCTGCTTCTCGTCCTGATGGGAGAGAAGGAAAAGGTTTGCGTAATAGTTAACAGCTCATATGACAGAGTAGTCTTTTCTGAATCTGGCGTATTTAAAGACATAACAGGCTGCTGGCTTCCATAATGTTTGTTGGTCTGACTCTGAAAGTTCACCTGCTGCTCCATGTCTCCATCCCCCTCCTCCTCTCCCTCTGCAGTGGGAGCAGGGGGGCTCAGGATGGACACCTCGTCAAGCTGGAGGAGCTGCTGACACAGGCTGTCCTGCAGGTGCTGGTTCAGCTGGCAGCTGGTGCACAACAAGGAAGACAAGTGAGATCACACAGAGAAACGTCGAGGACAATGTGTTGAGTGAATCAAAAAGAAAAGTCTCTCCTGTGTCAATTTAACATTCTACTGGTACAGTTCAGCAACATGATATCTGCTTCTCACCAGCTCGCTGCCTGGAGAAAGTCACTGAAGAACTCCTGGTGGCCGGGGAAGGACGGAGGAGGACAAGGACCAACGACTCCGTGAGGCTGAATGAGACGCTCTTCAAGACGCTTCAGACGCCCCAAGCCGTCAGCTCCCAGCATGCCTAGCAAGTCATTGTCAGGGGCATCTCCGGGAGAGCTGTTCACACGGGGGCCTTTACACATCTGCAGAGAAATACAGATTTTATTTATTTACGGTGGGGTGTTCTATTTCTCTTACTATGTATTATTTTTCATCAGGGTGTATCTTATCATTTTAGATTAGTTAAGATGTATTATGTTAATGTAGATGACGTAAAGTACCTGAACAAGCTGCTTCAGGAACAGCCGCGCAAAGTGAGAATGGTTTCCAGCAGCGGTCAATTGATTCATCATTCCTCTAAAAAAAAAAAAGTAGACAAAAGATTGAAACACAGGAGCAAATGTAGAACAGATAAATGTATTACATATTTAACAGATTTTTTAATTACAGAATAAATCATTGAACTTGCCGTATTCTGTTTCCTAATGAAGAAGAAAAGTTCCATCCTGGTTCCGAGTGAAAATCCTCCCATTCTCGCAGGATTTCATAAAAAATATCTCTGAGAAATGGGTGAAAATATAAAATACAAATGTGTATCCAGGAACAGCAGTTACTTTAAATGCTCAAACTTTACTCAGCTATATACCTCTGTTTTTTAAAAGTGTGGAAGGCCTTGTCACTGCCGAAGTTGGACCTGTTGTCTGTGGCAGGACGGAACGGGACTGAGTGGATGAAAGTAGAAGCTGAGGGAGAGAGCTGGAAGAGAGGAGGAAAAAAACAAAAAACATATTTAAACGCAACAAATAGAACAGGACAGTTTTATTATGTTTTCTAAAGATAGTTAGAGACAGATTATGAACATATTCTAATAACATAACCCAATTACCCTTAGACTTAAACTTGCACAATAAAATACAAGCGCGTTACCTTTGCTATGCTTCTGTCCTGCGCTTGAGCGAGACGGTCCCTGAGATCCGGAGAGAAAGACACCGTCCTCTCGTTCTCTGCCAGCAGACGCAGCGTACACTTGTCCAGATGAGCCACCAACCTTACGTATGACAAAAGGAGAAGCATATGAATAAACTCTGAGATCAACAGGAGGAGTAGAGTCTCTTAAATGAAAAGAAAACAGGAAACAAACTCACTGAAACTGCTTCTCCAGAACCTTTACTGCGAAATACACACAGTTGTGTACTTGTCGTAGGTAACATCGCTCCAGAACATCTGAAAACATGAAAAAACGTGGCTCAATCTCAAAGTGGAGAAGTTGAATATCCTCAATATTATTCATGTGAAATTCAAAGCTAGCTGCGCACCTGCATTTACAGCAAACAAGCTTTCCTGTTCATCACTTTTGGGGGAGAGAGGCGACCGAGACGTCAACAACTGCATCACAAAGAAAAGCTCCAGGAAGATGTTTGGCACGAGGTTCTCTGTAACACAAACACATCATTAATCCTCATTTTAGTGACTTAACTGACATTTAAGACATTTAAAATGACTTAAAATTGGCGTGTTGGTCATTATTTATATAGCATTATATTTGAACATTATTTATTCCCTCCATTTATTTTAAATTAGCACAGTTATGACACCTAGTGGCCATTTACCAGAAATGCAGGTACAATACAGCTCTGCCAAGAGATCCAGCTCTGAGGAGAAGGTGACTTTGGACAGTTCAGGACTCGACGTCTGCTGATCCGGTGTAACTTTAGACCCGATCCTGAACCCGGCCTTGGTCGGGGTGCAAGGGTCCAGAGACGAGGGCAAAGGAGAAACGACCTGCTGCGCTCGCTTTGACCTAAAAACAAGAAAGTCCTCATCGTTAAAAACAGCAAAGTGATGCTGCAGACCAGAATATATATTGTCAGTACAATTCATTTACAAGTCATTCTGCATGTACACATACTTCTCCTTCTTCAGAAGCTCCCTCTCTTCCTGCAGGCTCAGCGGGCTGCCCACTGTCATCAGCCCCTGAAGAGCTACCATCCCCGGCGGGGGGGAAGTAGGCTTCGTGAATGGTGTGGAGGTGAAACAGGTCTTTGGTTTGGAGTGTGGCCGCTCTGCACTGACTGGTGTCGGGTTTATTCTCCTTGATGGTTTGGAAGCCCTGAGGAGGAATGCAACTGGTTAAGACAAATCTGAAAGTAAAAGGTGGAGTCAGTGTTGTTTTAGTTGAACTGAGAGTTGTGGACTCACGCTGGTGAAACCGGTGACGACCCAACAGGAGGGAAATCCTCCAAGTTGTTAAAGTTGAGCTGCCCCACAGACGGAGGTGAAACCTGCTCATTGGACCTACTGTACCCTCCTCCTCCTCCTCCTCCTCCTCCTCTACCTGACCTCTTCCCCCCACTGTCCCACCGTACATTCTCATCGCTGTGATGTCCTCCACGTCCTCCTCCCTGTCTTCCTTGTCCGGCCATGCCAGTCCCACTCTTCTTTCGGCCTTTCTGCATTTGCAGGTTTGGGCTGTGGTGTTGGTCCGGAGGGGAAACCATATAGTCCCCAAGACTGATCCTCTGGCTGGGCCGGCGCTCGGAGCCGGGCCTGGAGGCAGGGCTCCATGTCGGGGTAAATGATGGGCTGCTGAGGGCGCTGACCCCGCTGAGACAGTGGGACTCGGACTGAGCAGCCGCGTCACACTCAGTCCCCGGTGACACGGACGTGTTGGGCTGAGAAAACAGCTGGACCCGGCTGGCACTCCGCGACCCAGCTCCGTCATCAGCAGACCTGCAACCCCTCCTGTCGGTGACGCCCTGTGTGTGTGCAGCAGGCCTGTGGCGGCTGGGGGTCTTGGCCGGTGTGGTGGGGCCGTGGGTGAGTGCTTTGCTGCTCTGCTCTCTAAGGAAGTTCAAAAGGAAAGGGACAAACTCCTGCTTGTGAACCGTCTGCCCGGCTTTACTGAACGACAGCCTGTCATTCTCCTGTTGGAGAGAGACACATAGTCACGTTTGACATGTTTATAGAGCTGGAGTATCACATGTGACCTGTTAAATCTTATATCAATTAGAGACAGAGAGTAAATAGATGGAGTATCACATGTGATCTGATAAATCCAGTATCAATTAGAGACAGAGAGTAAATAGATGGAGTATCACATCTGATCTGATAAATCCAGTATCAGTTAGAGACAGAGAGTAAATAGATGGAGTATCACATATGATCTGATAAATCCAGTATCAGTTAGAGACAGAGAGTAAATAGATGGAGTATCACATATGATCTATGGTTATAAATCAAATATCAATTAGAGACAGAAAGTAAATAGATGGAGTATCACGTATTATCTGATAAATCCAGTATCAATTAGAGACAGAGAGTAAATAGAGGGAATATGATGATCTACACTAATAAAACCAATATCAATTAGAGACAGAGAGTAAATAGAGGGAATATCACATATGATCTATAGTTGTAAATCAAATATCAATTAGAGACAGAGAGTAAATAGATGGAGTATCACATATGATCTGATAAATCCAGTATCAATTAGAGACAGAGAGTAAATAGAGGGAATATGATGATCTACACTAATAAATCCAATATCAATTAGAGACAGAGAGTAAATAGAGGGAATATCACATATGATCTATAGTTGTAAATCAAATATCAATTAGAGACAGAGAGTAAATAGATGGAGTATCACATATGATCTGATAAATCCAGTATCAAATAGAGACAGAGAGTAAATAGAGGGAATATGATGATCTACACTAATAAATCCAATATCAATTAGAGACAGAGAGTAAATAGAGGGAATATATCATATGATCTATAGTTGTAAATCAAATATCAATTAGAGACAGAGAGTAAATAGATGGAATATGATGATCTACACTAATAAATCCAGTATCAATTAGAGACAGAGAATAATTAGATGCAGTATCACATATGATCTATGGTTATAAATCAAATATCAATTAGAGACAGAGAGTAAACAGATGGGATATGATGATTGACACTAATAAATCCAGTATCAATTAGAGACAGAGAGTAAATAGAGGGAATATCACATATGATCTATAGTTGTAAATCAAATATCAATTAGAGACAGAGAGTAAATAGATGGAGTATCACGTATTATCTGATAAATCCAGTATCAATTAGAGACAGAGAGTAAATAGAGGGAATATGATGATCTACACTAATAAATCCAGTATCAAATAGAGACAGAGAGTAAATAGAGGGAATATCACATACGATCTATAGTTGTAAATCAAATATCAATTAGAGACAGAGTAAATAGGAGTATCACATATGATCTGATAAATCCAGTATCAAATAAAGACAAAGAGTAAATAGATGGAATATGATGATCTACACTAATAAATCCAATATCAATTAGAGACAGAGTGAATATGTAAATAAATGATGAGCTGCTCAGCTTCAGGACATTTCAGCAGAAACAAGCTAGTGAACCTTGCTAACGACGTGCGGGCTAACACCTGCTAATCTGCGCAGCCCAGTTTAAATAACATTAACAATAAAACCAGTATGAAACGATGGTTAAATCTGATCTAACTTGACGGGGAACTCGTCTCCTGACTGGGAGGGAAGCGTCACGTCCACAGAGTCCTGACACCAGGCTGCGTTAGCCCGTTAGCTCCACGGCTAAAAGTTTTGTTTACACCGACTTGTGAGCGATGTCATCACGCAAATCACGCGTTATAAAAGTCACGCGTGTTTTCGGAGAGTGGCCCGTGCGGGGCCGTGCGGTATCGTGCGGTTCCACACTCACCTGCCGGTTCCTCAGCCAGGCGGTGACCGTGTTGATGTCCGCTTTCCTCGCCAGGACACTTTCCAAAAGAGCCGCCATTCTGCTGCGCGGCTGCAGAACTGAGGGGGAGGGGGCGGGGCCAGCGACCTCGCAGGCGCGTATTGCGGGTGACGTATGATAAACCACGTGTGCAACCGGAAGAGGGTGACAGCTCCCCCCCACCCCCCACCCCGCCTGGTCCCCATGTAAAAAGTATTAAAATCAAAGGAAGTAAAAGCTCCCACGAGATTCTGTCTGCATGCGGAATGAGTATTTTATTTATAACCAGTTTATAAAAATAAAATACAAAATAATTTCAAAACATAAAAAGAAAAGAAAAACACTGTACAAGGCATTGATATGATACAAATGATAGAGTGAACATAAATAATTACAGTTATATACAATGCAAAAACTCCCACTTGTTACATTCTTTCCTGGAGACTGTACAGTTACATTTCAAAACCAAGACGTACATTTACAACACAAAAAATATTGACCATTAACAAATCCCAACAATTAAAAGTAAAAAAAAAAAAAAAAGAGGATGGATGGGCGCATTAGCAAATGTCACAATAAATAATTTTCTGTCAAGTATTTATAAGTTATTAACAAGTTATCGGATGTTATGAGGTGAGAAGTGTACCGGGTGCACACCAAAGCTTTTGTTAGTTTCCTTCTCACATTTTGAAAATAAAACTAAAAACCAGCTGGGTTTGCTCTCGTCGGCCTATCGGGTATCTGTCACCACAAATACCAGTACGCCCACTACATTAATATGACACCGTCAACATCAGGCCACTTGCAAAAGTGACGACAATAATCTCACCTGGAGGGAAACACCAGGTCTACAGCTACACACCACTTATGTGCATTAAAAATAACCTTAGAGAAACATGAGAAGAAATTCAGCTGCACTGTTTCGTGTCTGTTCCTCCCTTTCACTGAAGCTCGTTAGCGTATAAGTTATGGTTTTACAATAATGATTTCATTTAAATAACTATTTGAATATCATACAGGTATATATTAAAAGTCTTGCACAACGGGGTTCTGAACTTTGAAAAGCCTGAGGCTGAAAATTAAGACGAGGGAGGATTCGATGATCGATGTAGAAACTGCACGCCCCTGTTTGAGCGGTGATCGCACGGACAGACACACACTGATACTGCAACCTGAAATGTTTTCATTCCAGCCGGTCAATCGATAATTGGCCCATGCAAGCTCACAGAGAGAACAAACAGGGTTATGCACTGACCTCAGAGGTGACCAGGCATTAACAGACGAGAGATAAGGGACAGGGAAAGGCTCGGGCCCTTTACTAGTGGGACGATCACCAACACAGACAAGGCTCAGTCATCCCTCGCTATGCACAGAGGGGGCAGAGAAGAGACGTTAAGGCGGCTGACTGACTGAACGCTGTCTGCCGTCAGGATGAGTCATCGAAGCTGCTCTGTGAGGCCGGTGTAGGCTCCTGCACGAGTCGAACCCAAACAGCACGTCTACCAAGCAGCGTGCCAACTCCTTACACTTGTATCACATATCAGGATGAACCACATCTGCTAAATCTATCAAAATATTTGGCAATGTCTGCTCATACATGCAGCTGGGTCCTATAGAGGCTGCTGTTTACCTTTCAACTCTGTGGTGGTTTTTATCCTACAATACAAAGTCTGTTCTCCTTTTTTAATTTCGCGCATCAGTTCCTATATTTGCACTAATAAAAATACAGTCTCCTCATTATCCAGCAACACAATCGTCCCGAGTCAGTGCAGGAAGCGCAGACACACTAGTGTCACACATTAGGAAGATGGAGGAAAAAGAGACACACAGGTCATGAAGATCTTCACGAGATAAATGCCCTGTGACGGGAGGTGTTATGCAGCTTTATACTCTGTAAAGAGTCCGATTTTTCTTTTTATATTCCCGTCTTTTCTCTGTCGAACATGCAAAGAGCAGCGCTGGAAGGAAGCCGAAGTTATTTTACAGTATCTTACAAGCAGAGGAGTGGGGAGAGGAGTATGAGTGAGGAATCTGGACTCAAATAAAAACACAAACATTACTCTGCCTCCTTCGCCCGGAGCACAAACATAGTGTACGTCGCTTTATAAAAAAAGACATTCTCCGGCGCAGGAGGAAAACCAAAGAAACCCAAAAAAAAAACATTCTTCATCATATTTGTGTGAGAAATATATTTATATACATATATATACACACATATGGCCTCTGTTTTCAGTAACATTTGACAAAAATGTTGTTTGAGGTCTGAAATTCACATTTGTTCAAAGTGTCGTCTCAAACACCGACCTGGTGCACACAGGACAGCTGCAAGTGGGTTTTTGAAATTTGAAATATCTTTATAAATAACAACCACTCTGCACTCAAGTAAACCGTTGTTCAAATTGTGTCGGATTTACAAACAGTTGTGTTGCTACCTCTTCTACATTAGGAGAATACTGGTGGAACTGGCACGCGTCAGATTTTGGCTTCTAATCCCAGACACACCAGAGTGAATCCTCAAGTTGCCCCAAAGTGCCAAGGCACACGCTGGGACAAATCTATCAGAACATTACTCACATTGTGATGTACCTTGTGTTCTTTAAGCTCCCCACTGCTACTACAACTACAGCTAACACACGATGCCTTCACATCTAAAAAGGGAGTTCCCCTATAACAACCTTTAATCCCCTCAGATCACTTCACAGCAACACAGTAGGCACAATAAGGTGTGTATCCTCACACACGGTACATGATTGATTGTATAAAGGATCACTTCGGCGATTGAGCGTGTAAAACTAATCCGGGCGACACAAACCCGCACGTCCACCATCGCACAGAAGAGGGAACAGGAGTCGTAGGCATCGCTAAGCATGAAAATAAATATCTCAATAAATACAGCTGTACACAAAACTCTGGCTTTATGCATTCACACGTAGCATAAAGTAAATATTATACCCTGCCTGCTCCACAAGTCAGAGGAGACAACGGAGTCAACCCCGGGGTTAATATTTAACAAAGCTGGGATGTGCTGCACTGATATTCAATCAGTGCATTGTTACTGGGGGGATAAATAAGTTACTATATATTGTTGTGCATGATGGTTTGGAGTTAAATAAGCTGATTTATTTATGTGTCTACTGGCTCAACTAACTTTTGATTCATGTATCGTAGAACTTCCTGCGTTGAGAAAGAACTTTTACATTTTGCAGCTACACTACTTTGCTTCTACCACATTTTAACAAATAATAAACGAGGACCCTGATCCAGAATACAGTAGTTTGTCTTATGAATTGTCAGAAAGTGGCACCGGAACAATTTCATTTTGCTCATATCAAGGAGTCAGGTAAATGTGAGAAGAAGCTTTTGGTGCCAGGACATTTTGACCTCTGATGCACAGATTTTGACCTTTGTTCCTGAAACCTGTGTCGACTATGTCCCACGACTTTACAGAAATTCAATACTAAGTCACTGGAGTTCCCCTTTAAAGCTAAGCATGTAATTGAATGACAAACGCTGGGTGCAAATAGAAGGAGTGAAAACACTGGGAAGCGAAGGGGGAACTGTAAGGTTCAGACTGACAGGAAAAAAAAAAACTGTGAAAGAAGATTTTTTTTAAAAATCTTATTAAAGAGGAAGACTCAGGTTCTTCTCCTGACTGATGTCTATCAGAGTTTGGAGTCTTCCCATCCTCGGCTGTGTCAGTGCAACTATCTGCTCAGCTTGCTGGAGCACTTGCCCTCTCGGCTGCAGCCTTTACCCCTGGACAGGTATAAGGGGCTGGTGCGGGCCTGGCGGCTGCAGCAAGTCTCCTGGTGATGGGAGTAGAAGCGGCGGGGGGGTGGGGAGCCCGAGAAGCTGGGGGGCGAGCGGCTGCGGCCGAGGCAGCCCCCTCCCCCGCCGCCACGGGGCTCATGGCGGGAGGGCGAGGAGCTCACGGAGCGCTGCAGGGAGGAGGAGCTGCGCGGCGAGGCGCTGGAGCTGCGGTGGTGGTGCGGCGAGCTGGTCAGGCTGCAGACGCCCATCCTGGAGCCCCCGTGCTGGGCTGAGGAGCGGTGGTGGACGGGGGAGCCGCGGGAGCCATGCATCAGCTGAGCGAGGCATGTGAGGAGGTCAGAGTCACTGGTGCTGCTCGCTCGGATGCGGTAACGCCTTAGCCTGAGTCGGCACAAAAAGCAGGGAAGGGTGTGAGTAACAGGCAAATCATATATTTCACATTTAAATAGGGAACAGAGGGATAAATATATATTCATATTTATATAGAAAGGACCATTGTTTGCTTTTAATTCCCATCTACAAACAGACATGACAAATTCTTCTATCGATCCCAATAATAAACAGGCATCATAATGGTTGTATTCATTATTGGATTCAGATGAACAAATTACCTGCCCTCCACTGTGGAGCGACTAGGTGGCTTCCCAGGCGGTGGGCGTGGCAGGTAGTGGGCAGCCAGCTGCTCAGCAGAAGAGACCGGATGAACGGGACGAGGGATCCTGCTCTTGCGGGACAGAGGGCTAGAAGAGGAGGAGAGGGACGGGCCATCGTCCCCCTGGCGGTCGGAGCGGGAGCCCATGAGAGAGTCCTCGTCCTGCGAGCGGTCAGAGGCGGAGGACAGCGGGTCTCTTGCGAGGGCCACCATGGCACTGCGCCTATCAGAGAGGGAGGGTGAGGCGGTGGGAGAGGGGACCGGGCCCTGGTGACTGGCTTTCTTCTTTAGGAGTTTCTCCTTGGCCGACCCTGGAGTAGGGAGCTCCAGCAGGCTGCAGGGCTCCAGGACCGGGATGCGACTATGCCTGCGGCTGGGGTCCTTGCGCGGGGCAACCCGGGAGGAGGACACCGGGCTGCTAGTCGGCTCTTTGGCCTGGATCACCTCTCCACCCTCCTCCCCTCTCAGCTGAGACTCTGTGGCACAGGGAGCGAGGCCGGAATCATTCTCATAGTCTCTCAGCTTGGGGTAAGCGCCGTTACTTAAATCCTTTTGGCCAGAGCCATGGGGGGAGAAGGGGCCATTTGAAAAAAACGGACTTCGAGGAGAGCGAGGAGAATGTGGGGAGCGAGGGGAGTGCGGGGAGGAGGGCGAGCGGGGAGGAGGTGAGCGGGGAGAACGCGGGGAAGACACGCGACTTGGCACCGGGCTTGGAGCTTTGGTGTTGCTGTCTCCATTGATCAGCATTTCAGCCAGAGGGTCTGTGGGTGTCCCTGGATGGGTGAGCACATGGTCCTGTGGGGAGGTGATGTCCACCGTGTGATCCTGGACCTGCAGAGCCTCAGATTCTCCACGCATCTCCAGGAGGAGGCACTGTGGAGCACTGTCCGATCCTGACTGGGACAGCCCGGAGGGACGCTGAGCTGTCAACTGAAGAGGGGGGAGGTGAAGACACACGGGACACAAGAGAAAGACACACACAAGTGTTATTCAATAATCAACCAGACTTAAGTTGGGAATATTATACGAATTGTCAAGGGCCTGTTGCTGATAGACTACAACATGTCGAGTTGTGCTGTAGTGCTGTAGCAAGTGCCTGGTGCAGGTGTGTGAAAAGAGAAGAAGTGTATAATATGGGGTAATAAATGGTGATTAGTTTTGGCAACAGCATGCAGTACCATAGCTACCATTATCAGACCAAAACACACAAGTGCTATGGCAGTGTCAGTCAAGCTGTGAGTACTAAACCGGCAAGTAGGACAGGAAAGGTTCACGCAACTTCGCAGGGGGCTTCAGCGAAGAGAGGGTGAGGAACAAATACAGGGAGAGAGAGAGGAAGAGAAAAATAGCGAGGACAAAGACGATCTGAAACAAAAGAGATCATGCAACCGGTAGTCATGACTCGACATTCCAAACACACATGCCACAATCAGACAAACACACAACCCCTATTCAGATCACAAGAACACATGTCCAGACACGAGGACACACATCTGACCCATGCTCTGCCTGGCCTGCACAAAGCCCCTCATGGTCCCTGGAGAGAGCCACACAGTAAGCAAGCCAACGGAAAACAAAGAAGCCAAAACAAGCAACGTAAAAAGAAAAAAGAAAATGAAACAAACAAAAGTGTTGACAGCTACTGACGGAGAGGAGGCTGAATGGATGCCTGTTTTTATTGTGATGAGCTCATCACCTGCTGAAGTTGGGCTCGTGTGATGCGTATGACGGAGGGAAACTTGGCGTTGGCGGCGCCCGCTGGGATGGCGGGCAGCTTCCTACGACTGGGCGAGCGGGTGCCGGGGGCGGGGTTTGGTGGTAGTGGAAGGGAGGCATGGCAGGAGGAGGACGAGGAGACGCGGTCCTGCTGCTGGTCGGCCGACTGGCTGCGCCTGATGCCCGGCGGGTGGCGCAGGTGCAGCGGGTCCGACAGGGTGGTCAGGAGAGTGTGAGGACTGGGAGAGCGCAGTGGGATGGGGCTGCATGTCCGCACCGCCACTTCCTCAGGCAGGGACGGAGGAGAGGTGGGGAACTAAGAGAGGAGGGCGAGAGAAGTGGGAGGTGGAGAGAGGAGGGGTGGTGAGATCGGTGATGGAGTGAGAAGATGGAGGAGGTATGGAGGGAGCTCTGTGAGGCAGGATGAGCAGGCGGACACGACACAGAGCCGTGTTTGTCCACAGGTTAAGCGATGGTGGGATTTATAAAGATAACTGGGAGGATGGTTTCAGGTTTAAGGAAGAGGAAGGAGACGAGGAGGGTGGTTCCTGGGAGAGATGGTTTAACTTTTCAACTTGGAGGTTCAAGTTCTGGTCGGATGAGAGTTAGGGGACAGTTACTCCTCTTGTGGTGAAAAAAAGGAAACTCTGCAATTTGAGTAAAAGCGGTTTGTGCTGAACTTGCAGAGTGAGCAGGGTTTTGGGCACAATGGGCTGGTGGAAGGTTATATGAACAGCAAAGGAGCAAAAAATAAAATAAAATAAAATAACTAAGCAAATCAAAGTATTTTCTGGAAAAGAAATCATTTGCTTTGTAAAATAAATAAGAACAAATCAACATATTGCAAATGTCGGCAAATAAGATAAAAGTTATGCATGATATCTAAAGCAAATCAAAGGATATTTCGAAAAACCATAAGCTCTCCCCTTCCCCCATGCTGTGATGTGATCAAAGCTCTGCAGTTGTGTCACTAATATCTTCTACTAACAGATACACATGTGGAGAAGCGGGCAAACGTAAAGCCGTAACACTTAGCTTCAAACTACAGCAAGATGCAGCTGGTGGAGCTTACATGGTTTTAGCATTACAGTTCTAGAGCTAGAACTCTGACTCTGTGCAGCTTTTTAACTCGGTAAAACGCTGAGTAGGGTCAGTCTCATGAATGCCATGTTGTGAGGTGGCCTTCAAAAGAAAGCGCTTACCTGCGTGAGGACTCCCTCAGCCAGAGCTTCAGCTGGGCTGGTGGGGGTGACGGGAGGCAGATTCCCGACAGGCCCCACGCTGAGCTCCAACTTGTCCACTTTGGTGCTTCCTTTGGAGGAAGCCGTGCTCTCCTGTTTAGCTTTTCCAGAGCTCGGGCCTGGGCTGCCTCTACCCCACCCAGGAGTCCGTTGCCCTGGCTGGAGCACCTCTGGCTCCTCGTCCTCCTCTGAAGGGCTGTTGGTAAGCTTGGTTCCCGGGGAGCCACTGGGCCGCTCCACCATCACCCACTCCCTTGAGTCAATGTCCTGCCTTCCAGAGCTCAGATTGAGGGCCACAAAGCCCCCGCTGCTGGCCGCCCCCTCTCCCTGCTCCAGAGATCCAGGGGACGCAGGTTTAGGAGAACCACAGCCCGACAGGAACTCCTCGTCATAGTGCCAGACCCGATCGGGACGCTCCCCGCCAGGTACGGTTTGACCCTGAGTTACTGGGATGATTGCAGCTCCATTTGCCTCCTTCTCCTGGTGTGGGGTGCCGGTCTGCTGCTGAGGCGAGCTGAACAGGCACAAGACAGATGCAAACAATCAGGCCTCTACTAGGGAAATAAAGATTTTATCAAAGATTTCCCAGTTACTTGATGAACCTACCAGGTCTCCAGGAAGCGCTCTGGACTGGGCTTTGACTCTAGGCCGAGCCTCCTCTCCAGCTCGAAGCTGTGGATGTTGCGGAGCTTCCTCAGCAGAGGGCCTTCTCGGTCTGAAGCCATCGCCTCAGAGTGTTTGACTGGAGAACCCAGACTCGGCCCGGCGTAGGGGCTCTGGTGTCCCTGGTGTCCCTGGTTCCCCTGGTTTCCCTGGTTTCCTTGGTTTCCCTGGTTTCCCTGGTTGTTGCTGTGTTCCTCCTCCGTCGCCGCCTGTGGGAACCAGTCGGTTTATTTAAATGCATTTACCAAAGAAATAAGTAATTTTCCCCTGCAGTGCTGAACTCCTATAAAGCCCAGGTCTGTGTGTTCACACGGGATCTACCTTCCAGACTGCCGTCCTGATGCGGTTTCGGTTGCGGTCCAGCTCCTCCCACACGTCAGCCTCCTGGTTGCGGTGGGGGTGCAGGGGAGAGCCAGGCAGGCGGTCAGGGGCGGGGTTGTTCTCCACGTCACTGAGCTGCTCATCCTGCAAAACCTCATCTGTGTTTTCCCTCAGGTGGTCCCCAGGTATCAGGGAGGCATTCGCCATCCTGGGACAACATAGAGTTCACACATTATTTCATATTGAGGCTGCAAAAATCCCAAATCTATCTGAGTCAACTTGATAAGTTCGAGCACACAAACCCCATAAGTGCCGGAGTGAGCCGGGTGTGATGCTGTGGTGTTGTGGCGCTGGCGCTGATCGTCAAGGTGCCATCGGTGCCGGTCCGCTCCCAGTCGTAGGGGTCGTTCTCCACCACGTTGTAGGTTTTCATGCTGTTGTCGAACACTGACATCAGCAGCTGTAACACACACCGTTAAAATGTTTATTCAGGAGAATCTCACAGAACAGCATGCTCTCTCTGGTGTATCATCTTTAAAAGATCCTTCTTGACCTGCACACATTTGCTTTTTATCAGAAAGAGTATGGACCATATGTTATCACCTCCTAAAACCAGCCCTCTTTATTAAACCCAAGTAAATCCCCGGTGTACCTGGTAGTCAGGCTTGGTGAAGTAGTCCAGGCTGGAGACGTGTTCCAAAAACACACCAAACTCTGCCGGCAGATGTTTGAGCATGAGACGGTGATCATAGGTGTCCTTCAGCTTCCCCACATGTTCCTGGGAATCAACAAACAAACGTCACATCCCATCACTCACAGCAGCATGGACACAACTGTTCAGTCCCAAGGAAGGACAACAATCTTCACTTGTCCTTACTTTGTCCTTGATCTTCCTCCACGGCAGCTGACCGACCAGGAACTCCACCAGCATGTAGAAGAGGGACCAGAGGTCATCATGGCGACCCATCTCCTGCAGGATTACGTCACGTTTGAGTTGACATTTATCAACAACATGGGGGGGTCACCGGTCAGGGTTTAACTAATAAACTATAACACTTTGTGGGACAGAGTCACAGCTCACAGGATACTCACCTTATTCTTGTGTGCGTTGACAGATGCATAACGGACTGTTCCCCTGAACCCTGCCACCGGACGAGGCTGATGGATAGAGACAGATACAGACATCAAACACTAACATAGACACCAGCTGACATGTTCTCTGAAATTCTATTACATGTTCTCTGAAATCCAATAGGATTCTAGTCATAAATAAACACAAACTGCATGTATTTGTAGCTTTCTTCAGTCTGATTCTTAAACTTAACCCTTGATCGACGTTTTAAACAGTGTTAGATTATGTTAAACATGTATTTATAGATTTGTTTAAGCAAACAGTTCATTTGGAACTTGCAGAGTTGGGAGATAATGCTCTAAAAGTGACGTCCTTCATGACAGACACGGTTTGATCCATTGTTCATATGAATGATGTTGATATGAGCAGTTTTAAAATCATTAACTGAAGAGGGCACTCACCGGTCGGACCTCCTGGCATGAGTTGGTGAACTGGCGAGCCAAACCAAAGTCCAGCATGTAGCAGGTTCGACAAGTGCTGGGGAAGCGACCCATGGCGAAATTGGACTAAATGGGGTAAGGAGTTAAAGGTTAAAAAGAAGGGGAAATAAAATTGATTAGGTGTGATATGCAATCCCCAAAATATTTACATTATGCAAATACAGAGGAATAAATGTCTTCCTATGGTTGGAATAGAATTTAATGCAGCAGATCAGAAGACAGAATATTTCTGGGCATTTGGCCAAAACTCGTATCGAGACAAATTACTGTAAGTGCAACAGTCAAAAAAGAAAAATACTAAATCAGCAAGAACTCAAGCAATAGAACTATAAAAAAGATTCCCCTGTGCCAGGAATATATAGGAGGGTCATGAAATAAAAAACAGGCATAGACAATCTTCTGCTGCAGCCCCCCCGGTCCTGAGACCCACCGGTTTGATGTCTCGATGCAGGAAGCCGACCGAGTGGATGCTCTCTATGGATTCCAGGATCTGCCGACCCAGCCGCAGGGTGGTGCTGATGCTGAACGTGCCCCGGGTCATACTCCTCCTCAGGTCGGCCAGATTACGACCCTGAGAGACCAAGAACAAGATCTGTTAATCCAAAAGCCTGAGATGGAGTCCCGTCTATAACACAACCGATTGCTTTGCCACCAGGCAAAAACCAAATAAAGAGGTGACAGTCAAATGTGTGCTTAGTGGAGAGGGAGAGAAATATACAAATACAGCTGCAGGGATCCTTTGTGTTTAAACAGTTGAATAAACTACAACCTGACCATCTCTCATCAAGTGCAGAGAATACATTTGTGAACTTGTGTTGTATCCCCCGCCTCAGGTGCTGGATGCAACGACTGAAACTAATTTGACGCCTCTGTAGTTCACAGCAGGTGAAATCTCATGTGAACAGCGAACACTAGTTCAGCCTGAATCTCTGCTCTCAGAGTAAAGCTGCTATAAGCTTCATCCTTTATTCAACCTGATTCTTACAAATGAAGAGATTCTTTTGTTAAATGGGTAAATTTTGATTATTTTTAAAAGGTAAAACACAAAGATCCTTCATTTCCTATCATATAAAAGAGTGGAAAGTGGGAAAATCTTCCTTTGAGAACTAAATGTTTGGCATTTTTGCTTGAGGAATGATTCCAGTGACTCATTTGGCCATTAAAACTGTTCTGCGCTCATTATTTCAGCTCAGGCTTGATGTGTCACATTGAGCCATCACGTCTCCTGCATCCAGACCAACCTGAAGCTCCATCACCACGTAGTTGAAGCGGTCGTTGCGGCCACATCCCACGAAGCGACACACGTGGTCCTTACCTGGGAGATAAAAGAGGAAAAGAGCATTTCAAGATATTTTCACGAGGGAAGATGAGATCACTTCTGAGCCACTTGACGTCAGCTGCAGCATTTGAGTGTTAGATGCCGGCCACTGAATCATGATGTGTTCTCATATTTCCCTGCCCTTCCCTCTCCGAGCACTAAAACTCTATAGTTCCTGTATAACAACCCTGCTGATTTACATACAACAGCGCACAACACTATGTCTACATATGTGCATGCATGTCTTGTGGGTGAGGGAATTTGTGTGTGTATGTATGTGTGTGTGTGTTTGTGTGTGTGTAAGTGAGCGAGAGCTGAGTGTGTGTATTCTCTGGTCTCAAAGGACATTGCTGCACTGGCAGCTTGACTGCGGCCACACCCCGAAGCCCTTCAGCACGCACTGAATGCAAACGCTCACACAAACAAAGCCTCCCTGGTAAAAACACAGCTTTTAAGAATTCTCTCCACCCCCCCCCCCCCCTATTCTTACACAATGAATCAAGAACAATCCGACTAAGAAAAAGGTCCAAACAGAAAAACACAACAGACTATTATTAGCTGGATAGGATCCATTAGTGCTCTTATGAGGCCACGGGTCGATGTTTACTCTGTCAGCTGGGGGTTGGGGTGGGGGGGGGGGGGGTTGGGGGGTGGGGGGGGTCAGCTGTGTTTGTGGAGGCTGGAGTTCAGCCCATCTCAAGTTACATGCAGTACCATGAGGCCCCAGCCTGCAGCCATTAGACAGCAAACATGATCCCGGCCCATTGATTTTTACCCTCAGAGAAGAGCAGGAGAAAAAGCCAAGGTTGGTTAAAAAGGCAGGAAGGACGAGGGGAGGGAAAAGACAGAAAGAGAGAAAAGAGTAAAACTATACAACCCCCCCCCCCACCCCCCAGAGGAGCTTGCTTGTGTTGATCCTGTTTCTCTGCTGTGAGAGCGTCCAGTCGAAAATATACAAAAATACACACTTCCTGTTGCATGAACCCTGTCCCCTCTACGACTGTCACCTGAAACGTTTACATTAAAACCTCCAGGAAAACGAAAAACACGAGAACACTGCTTCCTCTGCTGAAGGACAGAGAGAGACTCACACAAATGGCTGAACTCTGGGCCAAGCTGTGTTTTCAGACGAGTCAGATGATCTATATCTGAAGGAGAGATTCTTCCACGCTGCCTTCAAACTCTACATCCCCTCCCTGCACACTCTACAATCACAACACATCCCAGACTCCTCGGCTTCTCCTCAGATCTTCAGTTAATGTCAACCCAGGAGAAATTAATCGACAGAAACGTTTCGCCGGTGACCCACAGAGTATCGTCTTCTGGAGCGACTCGATAGGTCAGCGTGGCCACGGAGGATCAATCGATTCCAGAAATGTAATCCGCTGAATCCATGTCGACTCACCCTGCAGCTTCTTCAGCACGGCCACCTCCATCTTGAGCACCTGCTTGGGCTGCTGGGCCGACTCCACCTTCAGAGCCACGCTGACCCGCGTCAGCAGGTCCAGCGCCTCGTAGATCTCGCCGAACCCTCCACCCCCGATCTTCTTCGCCTGGAACAAGACGAGGAATGGTAAGAACTTTATATTACCCAGAATGCATGTGCATGGACGCTTGCACCCGCTTGTGGGAAGGAAGGGCAAGATCAGCAACAAATCAGCCTCCATGGAGTTGGCGTGGACTCTTCAGGAACAAGTAGTTCAGCGATAAAAAACACAACATTTCATAATAAGAAATGTATTTTCTTTACATGGTTGTTTCAGTGAGTTTTAGTTTGATAGCAGCAGCAACGTGCAGTTAAATCACTGAGACTTTGGGATGTGGGCGTGAAGGAGACGACAATGACGACAAGATTTTCTCAAGTCTAATGTTTAACAGGTTCCATAGAACTGTAGATGTTAAAATCCTAACATGTAGGTCTCCAAAAGTGAAGCCAAAACACATCGATCGCCCCCTGGTGGTCGCCTGCAGTTTAGGTCATAAACTCAGCGGCCTCCACGTTAGCAGATTGGACACAGAACAAACTAACTCATTTCAGGTTAGCGCTTATCACACCCACGTATCCTCAACTGCTCCTTTATCCGCCAAGTTTGGTTTTTAATTAGTTATTTGATGCTATAGGGTGAAACATCCTGATTGACAGCTGAGACGGACTCATGATTGGTCAAGTGGATGTAGAACCAGGATATTCTGGATTCATTTTTGTACAGCGAAAAGAGATTGTCCATCTTAATTTACAGCCCATGGTTAAAAACCCTACAAAAACATGGCGTCATTTCTCTTTGTGTTCAGTTTATATTCATCACAGGGGTCTATTACTCCAAACTGGTTTGGACAGAGCTCGTCCCAGAACAGCCAGTAAACAATAAGCAGGTTTAACAGGTTCCTGCATATGGGGAAATCTACAAAAACTGCCTGGGAACATTCTGTTATGAAGCAGTTTTGAATATTTTACACTGTCAACAGACGTGTTCTTGTTTCTGATGTAGAACAACAAGGTCAGTATTTATGCAACATACTTTTTTAATTACCGGCAGGAATATATGTGGACAATGAACTTAGCTCTGTTGTTTTTAACTAAGCTCTCTCTCTAGTTTGCTCTTTCAAATTTCCTCCAACACTCATCTCTCTCACTACCCACTACCAGAGCTTTAATTTCCCCCTAAGCTCCCACTTGCCCTTCACTGTCCTCCCTGCACTAACCCTCCATAAAAGTCCTGTGTCGCACTCGGAGCTGAAGTCGTGGGATTATCTGCAGCGTTCTTATGTAACTCTGCTCCGTGGAAGACAGGAAGTGGTGCCAGGCGGCCAGTAAGGAATCACAGCCTCACATGGCGCCCAGTGAGAGACGTGGGCCCTCAGGGGAGCACTGCCACGGCCGCCTATAGCACGCTGCACTGCCCCGAATAGATAGGGAGAGCTATTTCTGGATCTCCCACACTGCTGCAGCACTATACCTGGACCGAGGGACACGACCCCGAGCTGTTCGAGCCACAGGTGAGACACTTTCAGAAGAAGAGAGAGAGGGACTCGCTGGCAGGGCAGAGCATTGTGTGAGGAACAAAGTGTTGTTGTTTTGTGGGTCGGAGCGTGAGCGAAGGGGACAGGCGGCGACGGGACTCAACACACACACTGTGTCCCTTGTTTTTAAATGACATGTCACTCACCACTTTCCATCGTTCCTTGACCAGGGACAGCACGCTCAGGATGTCAACTTGCTCCGCTCCCCCGCTCATTGCGCCTGTGGACCGGAGACGCTGTCCTCACTGCTTCTCCCTCCCGCGAGCCGCTGCCTCACACTGGGCCGGGCATTTGGACCTTGATGGGAGAACCCTGCAGAAATCCAAGAGAGACATAAAACTGTCAGAAGCTGATGGATGAGTCCTGGTGATTCTGGAGAAGTTGCACAACATTATAACTTAAGAAACTTAAAGTCCTGTTCTTGGGTGTTGAACAAGGAGGCGTCATTGTGTGGTTTTCTTTTAGGCCTGGTTGAAATTCATGTGAAAAAAGTGAGCGTCTCCCCAGTTGTGAGACGAAGTTAAACCCGGAGCTTAATGTCTGGAGCTTTTCTGATACTTGACCGAGGCTGCAGCTGCCACACCTGCTGCCAGCAGCTGTCTTTCTGGACCGACTCATGCCAGCAGCTCCCAGGCGAACGTCCCGCATCTTACATTTCAAAAGGTCTCGGCTCAGTGTCATTTTTCCCTGTCATATATCTTCATTATGAGACTGCCATGGAGCAGACATGTAAATACCTCTCATCAGATATGAGACACTTTTAAATCTGCCTCAGTTTGGATTGGAATTTCACTATTTAGATCTGGCTGAGTAAAGCTGTGTTAAGTTTTATAAAAAAAAAGAAAAAGCCAACAAATGTATAAATCACAATATGAATGAAACCGAAACTTTTTTAAGTATTAGGTTAACTGTTTTAATTATTGATGGTTAGTAATTATTAAGTAATCAGAGTACTCTTGTTTTTCGCTTGTGAAAAATCCCCTGGCTTTTGTTTTTGTCTTTTGTCAATAATAGATTATTGTCTAATAATACTTACAGTTAAATCACTTTGCTGTTTCAGGTTGCAACTAATTGTTTCCTCCACCAAGGAGTTCATGTTTTCATCTGCGTTTGTCTGTTATTCAGGCAGAATTTAAAAAAAAAACAGATTTCCATGAAATGCAGTGGGGGGGGTGGAGCTTGACCAAAGGAAGGATAAACAGGATAAACTGGATCCAGTGATTTTTTTTTTTTTTTTCCCGTTTTAAACATTACATGATAGGATCTCCCTTAGTGTCTTTCTAGTTTCCATCATCAAATAACCTAAAAACTAAACTATGAAATGAAATTATGAAACATCTGTCCAAACCCGAAGATTTTCAGTTGACGGCCGAGATTAAAGACAACTTGCACATAGATTATTGGAGAAGCTGACATTAGCATATTGTTGATATTTGACTTAAAATATGAATCAATCGTGAATGATCTCCTAATTTATTCATTTATAATCATTAATGAATTAATGACGATCATTGTCCTGCTTAATGGAAATTCATATTTATGATGTATAACAGATTAATTAAATGTTACTATTAAATATTACTAAATTATTTGTTAACAATCAACAAATCAATCTGTGACAACATTCAAAGCTGTAATGAAAGCAGGTCTATTATAAAATGGTACTTTTACATCTATCGCCCTGTGGCACAAGTCTCTTTTACACAGAAAGTAGGTTTCCTGTCAAATCTGCATCTTTCTCTGGTGTTACACAACATCCGTGTCAAAGATAAGATTCCTCAGCAGAGCCGCTAACTTCCTCTAGCCTGGCTTCAAAGAATCAGAGCCCAGCCGACTTTGATTCATCAGCGCTGCACACGGCGTTCTGGCATCTGCCGTTATGCAACGGGCCTTCAGAACACTATTTGGTAACGGGACATGATGCCGACATCAAGGAGCCAATCAATCCCACCATGCACCGGGATGAGGTCGAGAGATGGAAGAGGGCAAAGCGTGGTCCGACTCAATAACAGCTGAATGACGAGCGTGAAATGTGACCCGGGGTTAGAGGACTCAGGAGCCAGTGGCCTTGGTGCAGAGGCAGCGTTTCAACACACGGACCAAACCAGACGAGATGGTTCAGGATAATAACAGACTATTTACATTTAGCAGACTTTGAGCTGTCCTCACTCTGTGTAGTAGTTTGTTTGCATCGTCTGTTACAATGTGGGGAAGTTATTCAAGGACGGACACAAACAATTTGACATGAGTTTCTTTCTCCTATAATTGAGAAACATTTAGAAATATGAAGTACATTACAGTATATATACTGAAATGTAAACATAGATTGTGTTTTAGTTTAGAAAACGACAGCTGTAAATGTTAAAACGCTTTTATATAGCTCAATTAACAACACAGTCAGAAAAACCTGAAAGTTGAATTGATTATCTGACTAATCAATTAGTTTATGATCAGAAGAATCAATGAGAAACTACTGAAAATGGTCTCAGTCATTAGTGAGGCAACACCAGCAAACAGCTGCTGGTTTCAGCAACTGGTAAAGTGAATATCTTCTTTACGATTAGAATGATAAATCAAGAAAATAATGGGCAGTTGGCCACACTAATCAATAACAGATAAATACATCAAGCCCTAATCTATATCTTATATATACATAATATATCATATTTGGTAATTATAATAATAAGACATATTATGTGCCATTGATTGCATTTGACTGTCTAGTGTTTCGTGGTTGTTACACATGAGTTTTATCCAATTACTTCCCTTATTTCACTCGTTACAAAACAATAAAAACAATATTATTGACGTACAGTGGCTTAATGTTACTATCATAAAGTTTTAGATGGGACCAAAACGACAATAAGTATTTTGTTAACCGGTATAGAACTATAATAGATACAGAGAAAATATTCTTTAAAAATAGTTTTATCCTTTTGAATCTAAAGTGTAGATGGAATGTTTAAGAGAACACAGCCGTGCTACAGTGTTTATACACAGCTGTGCTAAGAGCTAAATGCTAATATCAAATATTAACGGATGCTGAGCAGATTAGTTAGTGACCTTTATAATGCTTAAGCTCAAAGTACAGATGGGGTCAGTGTGACAATTTGCTGGTTTTAACATATGAGCCGAATCACAGAGAGAATTAAAGTGCAGTTATGACCTGATGGTGGCGCTAGATTAAAGTCAAATGATCTCCCAAGTCAAAATCATCCTCTGGGGACGATGAATATCTGAACCACATGAAAGCAACAGTTACTGAGACATTAGTGTCTGGACCAACACCGACACCGAAACTGTGTCGCTTACTTAAAACCCTGAAGGATTAACTCATCTGCATCAAAAACACAAACAAGTAAACAAGAGGAACAGACGCCAACACATCTGAACAAATCCACACAAACTAAACCGTGAGCCTATTAATGGATTTTTCTGGCAACAATTTGTGTTGACGTCAGCCACTGAAACCAGAATTTCCTGCCTCACGTGTTTGGAATCTGTGGGTGGGTGGGGGGGGGGGGGGGGGGGGGCTGAGAGCTTCTGTAGACACAGAGAGTCAGAGTCTGAACTTTGTGTTTGAAGGCATCACTTGAATCCTTCTCATTGTACTAACGACAGCACGGCATCGAACCCACAGAAGAAACGGGACGTACACAGAAACACGCTTTGAGCCTCGAGAGATAAACAAACCGACTGAACGCTGAGATTTAAATGACCTCGGCCGTGTGTCACTCCAAGGTCACATGTCGTCCTGGTGTTTCCCCTTTTTAAGAAAAACACTCTTATCACTGAGGCATCGAGCAGAACGATTTGGTCATTTTGTTCAAAATTCAATCAAGGGAGGGAAGGATGTGCTGTTCTTTGATTTCTGAGTATTTTCTAATCTTTAGGGTAAAGACACAGGAAGTGACCGAGACATCATTATCCCCCATAAACAGCGTAGGCCCCCCCGATCAATCTGTCACACTCCACACAACCAACTTATTAGACCCACACACACACACTTGTGTACAAGCCAGGCCGCCTCACACTGTGACTAATCTCACACCTCACACGGAGGCACGGCTCTGCTCCTCTTCTTCTTCCTCCTCCTCCTCGTCCTCCTCCGTACAAATCACCGCCAGAGAAGAACAAGAGAAGTAAACAACTCGAGGGACAGAACGACAATAACAATAAAACAATCTGTGACAGCCGGCTCTTGTGTCACCATGAATCACACGCTACCTGACCCCGGCCTCTCCATGGGGACGATGGTGCAGTGCCATGTTTCCCGTTGCTGACTGCATTGTGTCGTCTCCTCTGCCCTTTTCTCAGCCGGCTGCACGTTTACAGCAACGCAAAGCGAGGCATTGTGGGATTATATGTCAGTGACGTGTCTCTACAGAGGAAACACTCACTCTGCTACTCGTCCTGAAACTGTAAAACCTCACAAGACAAATGAACTGGGACCCTGGAAGCCGGCGAGTGCATGGACGTGTGACAACATGTGGTCCCGGCGATGATAACCACACTGACACTGAATGAGTTGGGATCGTTTCTCATTCTACTGGAAGCTAAAAGTTTACAGCTACACAAACAAAATCATACTTGTAAAACCAGTGCTGCTCCCAGTATGGCTACACCAAACCATTAGGGCAGAACTTGAACTCTAACTGTGCAAAATTCATTATTTCTGTGCAATACAATGGTTCTGTGCAAACCATTTGGTCAGTTTTTTTGTTACATTCAAATTTTTCCATACTTTAAGTGTTATTATCCGGACACTTAAGTATTGCATGTTACTTATTATTACTCACTGAGGCCTGTTTCTGATTCTTGCTGTTGTAATACTGCAAATGTCCCCATAGTGGGACTAGAACAGGATTATTATCTTATCTTATCTTATCTTATCTTATGAGTGATACCACAACAGACGAGACACACCCACTGCTCCTCGTCCTTTAAAAAACACACAAAACAAATTAAACTCTGACACCATCAGTGCAACAACACATTGCTCGAGTGAGAATAACCAGACTGACAATGACTGCCGGGCCTGGGTGGACAGCAGGACTGGGAGGACTGGGAGGAGTGGGAGCTGCTGGAGCTGCTGGAGCTGCTGGAGAGGAGCCAGCATGGGGAGGCCCCTCCACACTCTGGAGCCATTCAGCATGGATGGATGCTACTGATCAGTGAAGTGTGTTTTTATGGAGCACACCTAAGTCTACTGTCATACACAATCCTTCAAAATAAGAGTGTGTGTGTCCGTGCAGAATCAGTGTTAACCATCCCGAGGACTGGTGAGCTGAGCTGTTCTCAATGAGATCTGACAGGCAGCAGAAATAAAAGCATGACACCCATCCTCCAGTTCCCTGCAGTGGGCTGACTGTTGCATCGCGAGTGTCCACAGCAGATTTACAGGCCACGCAGGCTCGTCCCCTGTCAGCTCCGAAGACATGAAGCCGACACATGCACGCAGCTGCAGGCGGCACACGCACGGTGAGGGAGGACGGGTGGGTGGGTGTTTTAAATCCCCGGGCCGGAGGGGCCTCGGCCTGCGGGACCGTGGAGCCTTACCTCGGGTCTGCTGGATCCACGGAGGAGGCGCCGGGTGTGGTTACAGACGATCCTCTGCGTTCGGAGGCGGCGGGGACGACGCGGAGCAGGAGCCCATAGCGAGGGGAGCGTCCGCCGGGCAGGAGGCGGAGGCGACCACCGGCGAGTGGAAGCGAACAAAGCGGCGGAGAAGGAGGAAATGTGTCCGGGCGGCGGTGTCTCCTCTGCGGCTTCACCTCAGCATCTCTGTCGCTGCGGCGGATCCGCGACGTGACGGTGATCAGCAGCCCGCCTGCGTGCGCGGCCCCGATTCCATCGCCCCTCGCAACAGCTCGGCCGCGCGCAGCAGAGTCTTTAAAAAGCTCGTTCGCGGTTGAGCCGGGGACGCGCGCTTTGCACACGAAGGTGCCAGATTCGATGAAATCAAAACAAAGTTGGGAAATATGTAAAAACATCCCCATTGATGACGATGATGATGATGATGAGGAGGATGATGATGAGGATTATCATTATTATTGTTTAGTTTAGTTTAGTTTTCTTCTTATTCTTATTCTTAATCGTATTCATATTCATATTCATATTCATATTCATATTCTTGTTCTTATTCTTATTTTTATTCTCAATCGTATTCATATTCTTGTTCTTATTCTTATTCTTATTCTTGTTATCTCTCTGTGTGCGTGTGTTTGGTTTTCTTGTTTTTTGTATTGCCTTGTGTATGTATGTATGTGCTCTCTGCGGGTAATTTGCATGTATTTTGTATATATAAAAAACATACAAACAAAAAAGTCGTTGCTCATTTCATTAGCTGGTAACTTTTATAAACAATAGAAAGACTAGTTCAGCCGCAGATTCAGTGATTTACCAATTGAAGAGCCATTTTAGGCAAATATTTGTTTACCTTTAGCTAAACTAAAACACTTCACCAGTAGCAGTCCTTGTTTGTTATCTACTATTATTTACACTGTCAATAAATAATATTGATACTGAAGTAAACTTAACAACACAAATATTGTCAAGCAAGTTCTGTTTGTGGACTGTTTGTGGAACTTAACTTCAAAGATAAATTGATTGAATAAATAGAAAACATTGTATTAAGAATCAGCCCAGATTATAATAACAACCTGAACAAATAACATGTACTTACCCTAAAAGGCGGAAAGGCTGACTAACCTGGCAACACATTCTAAACAGAATCACTACATCTGTTTTCCTTGTTTATTCTTTTGAGCTGAAACATCTGGTCGCTGCGAAATCAAAAACCTCACAGAGATATAAAGATTTAAAAAGCAGAAGGTGCGATAAATGAATATAATTTCAGATAAGGTTATCTGTGCGGTGTCTAAGGACACTTCTATTTGGTTTGGAACGCGGCCACATCAGAGTCACTTCTCGCACAGACCACAGAGAGGCGGCAAAGATCGCGATAACTGCGAGGGACGAAAACAACAAACTCTACTACTGTGAGTTCAAATTGACAATTTCCTGCAAAGCTTCATCGTTCCCTGTTAAATGCATCTGACTTATAGATGTACTGGAGTAAAAGCAACTGGTAGAACTACCCCAGCAGGAATCAGCACTTGAGTGAATGTACTTTCCACCAGTTGAGTTCTGCATGAACCCCAACAAGCACTATATATAAAAATATTAAGAGCAAACTACATTAGAAGTATCAAGAGTATTCTGTCAAGTTTTTACTATACAAAATACCTTGTGTCAAGAGAACATCTATTCTTTTTTGTATTGACCTTTAACGCTGCTATATTTGCAAAAATAAAATGGTAACATTTGCCCCTAGTGTAATTATTGTTGCCCTGTATTATAGTCATACAAAACTGAGGTAACCATCTGTAACTTATGTTGAAACCCACAAAAAATACAGATGGTACAACAAAGTATCCCTTTGATGGATCGGTTTATATTCACAACACATCTGGAACAAATTCCCAGAAACCCTGAGGTCTGTTCTGTCTTTCAGCTCTTGGTAAATGAAGTCTTCACACTTTTCTGTCTTTTGTCAAATTACAGTTTAGTCGCTCATTTCTCTGACCAACACTGTAACTGAATTTTTTGTATTTATTCTGTTACGATCCATTTCAGCCTTGTTATCATGTTTTAAAACATGTAATGCATTAATTTGAAGGTTACATTTTCTGTCTGGCTGTGTTGAAACTGTTTTAAGGAAGTGTTGATAAAAGCTTTATGGTCAATTTGAACTGTAATGACAGTCGTCTCTGTTTTATTTTCCACCTCATTTACATCAGGAAAGGTAGGAAATAACAGAAACACTTCTATATATTATTTAGTACAGTTAAACAACAACACAAACTATGTTCTCCACGATAAACACCGACACTGACTGCATTTATCTAAGATTAATGAAACACTAGTACTACCACTACTATCAATACAACCACTGCTAATACTACTTATACAAATAATAGTAATAAAACCTGTGTGCAGCATGTGTTTATACTATGACTCTCGTCCACATTTTTCAAGACTTGTTTCCCTTTTTCACCACCTCAGAAACTGTTAAATGTGTGAATGTTTATTGTATTTTGTTAGTTGTTGCTATTTGTATTGATCTTTTGTTTAAATTAGTATCTTGATTCACCCAATGGCTCTTACACAATGTGTTTTGTTTCAGCTCAGCCGTCCTTGAGTTTGCTGAATGGCCATGTTTCACTCCCAGGACACTGTTATTAGCACTAGACATTGTTATTGGTACGGTGTGTTAGTACACTGAGAGCCTCTGAGTTCCTTATATGAGCACATATAGCACTCAGTTGTCAGTTTAATCAGGAACACCCAGATAAAATAACCCAGCTGAATACAACAGGCCTGTAATAAACCTTGTTTCATGGAGGTATGACATTTATATTGCCGGTGTTGGTTGAAAGCGTTTTGAAGAGGTTATTTCATAAGGACCATTCAGGGTCTGCAATTTGTGCTGCTGTACAAGGAGGTGTCTGTTGTTTAGCCTGATTAGAATGGGGCTGATTTGAATCAACATAAAAACAGAACAAGTTGCAGCCTCCAAATGAGCAAACGTATGAATCACCACCTCTGTCAGCATAGTTTTAGTGTTATCTAATAATGTTAACCTTCAATAAATGAGGATTTAATGCAGGATTGTTGTGTGTTATTATTTGATCGTAACAAACTACTAACTGAGAGTAAGATAAGATAAGATAAGATAAGATAATATAAGATAAGATAGGATAAGATAAAGCAGCAGAATAGACAAGAGAATAGAATCCATAAACAAGTGAGGATTTCATGCAGTGTTGTTGTGTCAGACCGACTTAGTGTTGTGTTATTATTTGATCGTTATAAACTGCTAACTGAGTGTAAGATAATATAAGATAAGATAAGATAAGATAAGATAAGATAAGATAAGATAAGATAAAATAAAAAAGATTAGATTAGATATGATAAAGCAGCAGAATAGTCTTTAATATAAATATAGGATTTGTACGTAATATTCATCTCTCTTTGGATATATTGCTTGTATATGTAGTTGATGTATACAAAATGAATATGAGTATTAAATGCTATAAATATATATATTTATATGTGGGTGAAAACAGTAGTCATACATGTGGAATAACCTATTTCTATATATACCATATAATAAAATATAAAGTGCAGAATGACATTGTCGTGATAAGCAGCGGTGTCAAGAGAACAAACTGCAGTATCTGTAGTACCAGTACTGGTCACGTGTCCCACACTGGCAATTGACCAGTAACACTCGCGCCGGACTGCGGTGCTCGGTAAACAGAGTCAGAGTGAGACCTCCTCCTCTCCACACACTCTCTCCGAACGTGACGTCGCCCTCCTGCAGCCGGTCGGTGTCTGTCAGTGTCAGTGTGTTGCTGCTGCTGCTGCTGAGCCGTCGGTAGCTGTGGTCGGGAGTTAGCCGCGGAGCTAGCCTGCAGCCGAGCCGCGCTGACCCGCACCTCCATGCATCCCCCGCGGCCGCGATGGCAGCGACGGACCCGGTCTGAGTCGTAGCTCCTCCGCCATGAGGCGAACCGCCGCGGCTCTGTGTGTAGTCACCGTCAGCGTGATTTAGCTACCCCCCCCCCCCCTCACCTCTCACCCACCGGTAGCTAGCTTCTTTATTTCTTATTCATCTCCCCCCCCCCCCCCCCCCTCCTGTGTGTCCGGGACAGACGGCGGCAGCTAGCCCGCCTCCCTCGCCCCTCCGGGAGGATGCTGAAGCTGTTCGGAGCGCTGGTGCTCCTCGGACTGGCCCTGGCGTGCATCACCTCCTGGGTGCTGGACAGCTACGACACGGCTTGGCACCCGAAGCGGAGCGTCCAGCACCCGGCGGCCGGCGACGGAGCCGGGTCCAAGGGCAGCTCTCCACCGTTCCCCGGCGGCGAACTGGACGGGATCTTCTGGTTCTTACAGGTGGGTTGTTGCGTGTGATCCGGTAGCTAGCTCGGCTCGGTCCTAACCAGCCTCATCGAGCCTCATCAAACCTCATCAGACCTCATCGAACATCTCCAGCTGCTTGTTATTATCTCATTTCATTCTAAACCTCTGTAGATGATCTGCTGTGTTGTCATGTGGAGCTTGAGCTCTGAGAGATTTGAGTGAACGGGGTCACTGACTGTCACAAGTGTGTCACTGCTTGATAAACATGAAGTTCAGCCACACAGGAAGTTGTGGTTGGACTTTGCACCTTCCACCTCTTTCACTCACAATCCCAAGCACAAGCCTTTCAGTGTTAATCTCACTTTGTCCCCCCATGTTCCAGGTGTCAGACATCCACATCAGCCGGTTCCACGACCCAAGGCGCATTCCTGACTTTGAGAAGTTCTGCACCGACACCGTGGAAGTGATCAAGCCGGATCTGGTGCTTGCAACAGGTGCTGTCCCACCCTCGGCCCGTCCTCCTGTATGTGTGAGACAAGGTGTGGTCCCCTTGTGTCCCTGAAGACGTCTCACACACTTTCCCCCCCCTCTCGCCTCCACAGGAGACCTGACGGACGCCAAAACCGAGAGCAAGGTGGGCTCCCTGCAGCACGAGGTGGAGTGGCAGGCCTACCACAACATCCTGAAGAGGTCCCGGGTGATGGAGCGCACGCGGTGGATAGACATCCGGGGAAATCACGGTGATTAACCGCAGCATCGTTAGTCTCTAAGTGGAGAATCCTAGATGGAGCCCGGCCGAGTAGAATCAGCCGATATGAGCCTTTCACAGTTATTTTGAAATCTGAGTTTATGTTTCCTTATATTAAAAAACCTTTATTTGACAGAACAATGGAGAACAGATGTGCATGTGAAGCCCCTTTCCCACTGCTAGCATCTGGCTTTTGTATGCAATGGATCCCAGCAGTAAAAATGGGTTTTAATGTTGCTCCCATTGGCAGTGATGGAAGTGGGTGAACGAGCTATCTGGCAAAAGACAGAGAGGAGAGAGAGAGAGAGTCTCAGTTGTAGGTGCGTTCACGACATCGAACATGATGCACCTTCTTCTACTGAAGAAATGAAATCACCCTTTTACCCTTGTTCAAAAGAAACACAAATTTTTTCAATATATTTTGATTGTTTCATTTATTGCCTTCCCCCTAAACAACAATATCAGTTTTGCTCTAATCTTTGAGTTTCCAGAAGAATCCATTAACTGTGGTTCATTCTAGCATCTTACAGGAAGTCGTTCCTACCCCCCCCTCCTCCTCACCGCCTATTTCTCTTGTTATTTGATCTCAAGCTATTAGATGTGAAACAAGATATCTCCTCTCCTGATCCATTGGAACTGTTAAAATGCAGACAGCTATTTACTGGATGTGGAGTGTCTCTTGACAGATACATTCTGCTGTCAGTTGTTTATGTGTGACCCGTCAGTTCAGTTTCCTGGAGTCTATAATAAACAGATATTGTTCGATATCCTCCTGTAGTCACGAGGGAATCTGACTCCTCTGTTAAAGACGTGTGTGTCTTCTTTACATGTCCTGGCCTCTTGTGAGCTCTGTACGGTTCCTAATCTCACCATCATTTCATTTCTCCTGACAGATGCCTTCAACATCATGTCACTGGACAGCGTCAACAACTATTACCGGTCAGTATGAGAAGCCAGCACCACTTAGAGCTCACTCCTGCATGTCTGTAGAGTGTGAAGCCCGTCAGACTTCAATGGCTGTGAAACACAAAACACAAGGTGCACTGCAGACCTAGTTTATCGTGTTCCTGACGCCCGAAATAGAATCAACGCTGACTGATCTTTTAACTCCCTTGTTCTCTTAATGTTGTCGTCTGTCTCCTGAGCGAAGCCTAATTTATTTATTTAAAATGCATTAAACGTTCTCTGCCCTGTGCTCCTGGTTGGAGCTGCTGGCTCCGGCCCAGGCTGCCACACAGCACTGTTTGTTTCTCACGTTGGCTTTTCTCCATTTTTTCTCTAGGAAATACTCGGCTAATCAGAAAGTCGGCTCTTTCCACTACGTTCACAAAACTCCCTTCGGCAACTACTCCTTCGTCTGTGCCGATGCCACCCTGACCCCGGGACCCAAGAGGCCGTACAACTTCTTCGGTATCCTCAACCAGGTATTCCTGTCCAACAACCTCCAATTACTCAATTTGTGCAAACACTGGTTCATTTATTCACTGGAATTTATTAATCATAAGAACGATTTCAATTATTTAACGGCATATTCATCTCAGTAAATGAGGCTGCTGAATAAGTAAATCCAGGTTTTAATTATTGAAAAGAATTAGCAAATAGAAGGTTCTACTAACACAATGAACAGACAGTTACAGTACTACAACATATACAGTATACTCATAGTTGAATGAAATAAAGGGTAAACAGTGCTATTAATGTACATTTTAAATTAGAATGGCTCTCAGTAGAGTGTTAACCTCCACCAAGGCCCAACAGTCCCCTTATGACACCACATTTAAATTCAATAAATCCATATTTCTACTGCACATACTCATAAATAACACTCCCTTAAATATGACAGATGTTTTTCCTTCAAGACCCATGAGTTATTCTCTGAGAAGTCAACAACAGTAGTTTGTGTATAATCCTGCTAGCTTAACAAAACTCTTATGAAAACATAAACGTGTATTCACTTTCTTTAGAGTAATAAACAAAGGATGCACACGCAGTAGGAACTGAATATAATAGAACTATAACTGATACGTGGCTCTTTTGTGTGACAGACTCAGATGGACTTGCTGGACACGTTCAGAGTTGAGAGTCTGGAAAGCAACCAGTCGATCTGGTTTGGCCACTACACCACTTCCACTGTCGTCTCCCCGTCTCCGGGAGTCCGGGACATAATGAGGTAGGAAAATCCTGGAAGTTAAACCGTTTTTTTAGAAATAGTTGGGAGAAATATTACATTTTAATGTTATCACTGAATCTTAGACATGAATTTTAATATTAAATCATTGACATATTATTATCATATCCTATTTATAGTTTTTACATTTGGACTTGTTGTGTTTTAAGATCTGCAGTAGCATATCTCTGTGGCCACCTGCACACACTGGGCGGCCTGATGCCGGTCCTCCACAGCCGCCACCCTCAGGGCACCCTGGAGCTGGAGCTGGGCGACTGGATGGACAACCGCAGGTCTGCCCCGCAACGTGATCCCACAATATTCTCAACTCCATGTTCATTACCTCTCTTCCTCTGCGGTGAAGTGAACTCCTCTCCTCCCGCCTGTGTCTCCAGGTACAGGGTTCTGGCCTTCGACCACGACCTGCTGAGCTTCTCTGACTTGAAGTTTGAGCAGTGGCCTGCGGTGCTCATCACCAACCCCAAGGACGCCCAGTACCTGCATCCCGGAGTGGAGCCGCTGGGTCGGATACGAAGATCCACACACATCAGGTGCCTGTCGACTGTTTACAGAACCATAAAGCCCTCCACTGGCGCTGCTGTACATGGTTGTGCAATACTCGGTTTCTCTGATGTCACATGTTTAAACGGATCCTTTGCCTGTGATAACAAACCTTGGCAACAGATTCCTGTGTGATGTGTCAGAGTGTTAGGTCATAGGTTAGTTAGCTAGATCTGGATCTATGAATCTTTCAAATGACTTGTTAACGTCAGGAAACAAAGCATCTGTAAACATTGTGGCCATTTTGAAGGAATTTGTCCTGTTACTTGAATCAAAATTACAAAATGTAGCTTCTTTTAAATATCTGTAGTAACTTTTATTATGATGCAAAAAGTACAAATTGAAGCGAATCGTTGTAGATTGCACAAGTTATAGTTGTAGTTGTTCCATTGTGGATCGGGTGAACACTGTGAAACGGCCTCAGGCTATTTTCCTACATTAAATCATTCATTTTCTTTGTCTTCCACAGGATCTTGGCCTTCTCAGAGGCTTCCATCACAGCGGTGCATGTGAGCGTGGATGGGGAACCTCTGGGGAAAGGCAGCTCGGCTGGAGGACCTCTGTATGTGCTCCTGTGGGATCCATCTCTCTACCTCACTGGACTGCACACAATCCGAGTCAAAGTGGAGGTCAGCACAGCTTTCACTTATCTTCTGCTTGAAGACATGAGAGTTTGGAGGGAATTTAATTGGTCTTGATTAGTTTTGGAAGTTTTCCTTGCCCTGAGTTAAAGTATGATTCATTAGAAGCTGTGTTAGAACTGCTGTCTGAGCTTTTAGCTGCTTTTCCAACTCTTCCCAGTATCGATACCTTCTGCAGTTTTTAAAGTCCACTGACCTGAATTTGCATTTTCTTCCTTTCTCATCATTTTGTGTGCGTGCCGCGTGTCAGGACTCGGCTGGGCGGACCACAGAGCGGGAGCAGCACTTCACTCTGGAGGAAGACCTGACTCCCAGCTTTGGTTTCGTGCAGTCCTTCATCCTCCTCACAGACCACTACATCCTGGCCCGAGCAGCCTTCATATTCATGATGCTGCTGAATGTCGGTGTGCTGCTGGCCTTCAGGTTCCTCAGTGTTCCCTCTGGCAGAGGTAGGATTCAATAAATATATCATCATGATGTCATTTGAATTCTAAGCGGGTGAAGTGCAGTTACACTGACATTAGAGTCTGTGCTGTAGATCTTACATATTTGTTGTTTCTTCTTCATCTTCAGGTTTGACGTCTCAAGCTTGTATGTCTCTGCACCTGGTCAGTAAGATGGACCTTTTCTACTACTCTCTGCTGCTGTTCAACCTGTGTACAGCCTTAGGTGGGTCCACTGCTGTTCTTATACCTCAGGCTGAACATGCCTCTACTTCCAATATAATAGTGCATCTAAAATCTATACAAATTGTGTTAATATTTAACTCAAACACCTGCCACTCCTGTGTTTGCTCTTGTATCACGTAACTCAACCATGTTCATAATGATCTGTGCTTTCTCCCCCCCCCCCCCGCCCACAGGTCCGTGGTTCGTAGGAGAATTGATAGACGGCCATCTTGGCGCCTGCTTCGCCTTTGGGGTTTTCATCGACGGATACTTCCTGGAGGGCAGCCTCACTTATGTTATTGGAGTGGTTCAAGTAAGACAATTACACTTTCAACCCATCTGCCTCACAGCTGAATTGGCTAGTTGAAAAATCAGTTTTTGATCAACTACTTTGATCAATAAATTATCTCTAGTAAAAATGTTTTGGGTACAGTAGCAATTATGAGAATGTGATGCTTTCATTTGTCTTATCTGAGAGTAAACACTGTCTTACGATTTTGATTTTAATAGGACAAAACAAGGTAATTGTATTAAATATTAAAAAAAACTAATATTATGAAAACAATAATCAGATGATTTGCTCATGACAAACGTTAGATGCTGCCCTAGTTTGCTCTACGTCTCAGTGATGTCTCTATTTCTAAAACTATATTTAACTGCAGCCTTTAACATCATGTAGCTTCATTTTTCTCCTGCACATATCTTTAAATTGACATTTAAAACTTTGTTTTGTTTATGGCAGATTATCATATTAATCTTCATTTGGCCTAATAGAATCTACAGACGCTCTTTTACTTCTCGCTCTTTGCCATTTGTCAGTGCTTCATCTAATTTCCCGGACCGAGGAACTGCACTAATCACATTTAACTGAACTCATTTCCAGATGCTGTTCTTCAACATGCCCCTCACCTCCTACCTCTGCTGGAGCCTCCACCACCGCTCCAGAGGCAACACCTTCCGATCCCAGTTCCTGCGGCCGGGCTGCCGCTGGCGGAGTCTGGTGGTGCACCTCTTCATGCTGCTGCTGCTCACCTGGCAGGCCCACTCCTGCTACTTCCTCCTGGAGACCTACGGCCTCATGGCCTGTTTCCTGTCTCCTGTCCGCACGTGGGCGTTCGGGCTCAGTCTGCTATTGGTCCACCGCGCCTGGACAGGCCCCGCCCCTTTCATCCGTGACAACAGCAAGAGCGTCTCTCCCTCTTGACAGTAATTGCACTGTACCACCGCCACCACCACCACGATTTCCATTGAGCCTGACTCACAGATATATTTTCCAGTCTCTATCCACCTTGAAAGCCTCAATTTCCCCCCCCACACGACAGCCTCTTCCGTTTCTTTCTCTCCTTCCATAGCATCCTCCCAGTACACCACTCACTACCCTGTTTCTAGAGTATTTACTTGATATGCATGTTATTGTAAAGCACCGGTGAGCACATTTCTGGCCATATTCATAGCAATGTGTACAGTGTTAAGAAACTAAATCACCCTGGATAAGAATGAAATAGCCTATTCGAGGACTAGTTTGACGAATCCTGCAGATGACAGTGTACTAGCTGTATCCTGCTGTGGTTAAAGCTGACTCACTAACTTGAGCTTTAGCACTTTTTGGAAGTGGTGCCTTGGCTCGATGCCACCTCACCACTGCCAAAGGATGAATAAGAAAGATTTCACCTTTTATTCTCCCCCCCCCTGAAAGCTGTTTTCATTCGCTAATGAAAGCCGCATGTGCCAAACCAATCCCTGTGTTTACCTCCCGACAAACAAATCAAGTGGATAATAAAAGGTGTATGCCTCATTTTATATACTGTAAGCTTTCCCTAATGTCCCGCGGGCTGATGGAAAGTGGAAGTAACTTCGGTGGAAATTACGAACTGCAGATGATGCAACCTGCACGACCAGATTCTCAAGTTTATTCTACATTTAATTACAGGCAATGAAAGGAAGGGGAATTATAAATGGGTCGAGTACTGTCGCTGATCCGTCAACGTGTTTTTAAACTTACATGAATTCCACTGCACACAACTGCCAATGTAAAAAACTTCGTAATATTCGCTCTGGAATATTCATATCAAACACTTCGATGCCACTTTTCACCGCGACACAGAGACGCCGGCCTGACTCTCCATGCTCCTTCAAACGGGCCTACAGAGAGCAGCTGTTTGTTTCTCAGGAATGTGAGCACTTGAACAATAGGCCGGCCCCGGTAGTATTTCAGGACAATGTTTTTTATACGGCATAGTAGCTCAGTGAATTCAAAAAACTATGTTGGGGAAGAAGAAAAAAATCCAGATGTGTGGTGGCAAAAAAAAAAACTTGTATTGTGGGATTTCTTTCATTTTATTTTTTCTCTCATGTTATAGAACTGCACTGGAAATGGTTATTTTTCACCTCCCTTCCATCGAGTGTGGGCTGGAAGATGCAGAATTGAATGTTGATCCCTTTTTTGTGAAGGTGCGAGAGCATTGAACTGGGTTTGTGTCACACTAATCCAGTCCAGTACCCAGTAGTGGCAGCTGCCTGGATTCCACAAGAACTAACTGGTCTAAGAATGTACAGAAAATGGGAGAATACGTTATTTATCGTGTCCTTTCATGGAAGGCAATGTTCCAGCGGCGTCAGATCCTCGTATATTTTCCAAATCCATACCCAGCGTTGGTACAGAATCGTTCCTCAGTGCTGTTATAAGACATGCGCTCTAATATTTAAACACCTGCCAGGTACTGAGAAAAATTGATTTATGTGCAATCGTGCTGGCAGTGGTTTAATAACTTCCTTCCTCTCTGCATCGACGGGTCTTACACGTTTGTACAGGAGCACCACTAAGTGTTTAATTCCAGGATGAAGACTGATATTTTAAATGTATTGACTTGTGTTATTGGAGATGATGTCTCTCAGTATCTCTCTCAAGCTCTGGGACCTGTCCACAAGGAGGCAGTATAGAATGGACACAGAGGGTTATGATTTATTACTGGGCTGCATTTCACTTCCATCCCCAAATTCTGCATGATTCATTTTTTTGTCTTTTTGCAGAAAATCACTCACCGATTATGGTTTAATATAAATCTGGGGGTGATTTTTTTTGTACTGTGCATCCAATTAACAGAAAACAGACATCATTACATGTCTGAGAAGGAATACACTGTAAAAAGAATGTACTGGTTTTCACTTATTCTACATTCCCCCTCTTATGTTCAAATACTGATGCATACGAATGAAGATGATGATTTCCCCCCCGGCCAAATATTATTTTTTCTTGTGACAACTGAACTTGGAGCCAGCCACAACTTTTATTTTGTTAATGGTTTATAGTGCTGTGGAATAAAAATGTTCATTACAGTAAATTCCGTGCTTTGTTTACTTTTACCAAGGAACCCCCCACACTGACAAATGCAGTACAATAAAATCTATGAATCAAAAGAAAATATTTTTAATATATTATTTAAAGATAAAGTGTGAAAAAAAGAAAAGAAAACTGACAATATTATTGCAGTATAAACCCACACACTAGCTAAAGTACTTTAGCCGGTAAGCTAATGCAAACAAAATTAGCAAATGCTGCTTTGTTTAATTTTGGAGAAATGAGACAGGAATTAAATCTACACAATGTCCAAGAGAACAAAATAAAGTCCCATGGTTTATTTACAGTTAGTGTGATATAAAAAATCTTATGTTTAAATCAAATAATATCAACGCCATAACAATGAAGACCAAAGGCAATGCTGGATGTGGTGCTAGCAAGCTAATTGTTATTTGCTTGTCGGCCAAAACACACAGTAATGCTATAGCGGTATTACACCAGCATATGAACGATTCATAGCATAAAATGCAGCAAAAAGCTTATGTAATTTTATGTAGCTAGGTAGCGCTCTGAAAAGGCCGGTGCTTTGTCCTCGTTCCATTACTCAGAACGATGTCACACCCTATGAACCCGGGCTGATGGCGTTTCCAGTTGCACAGGAAAATGTTTATATTTGCCAGATACAGGTGTATCATTACCAGAAAAACGAAAAAGTCTTTAGGTGCAATTGGAAAAACGACTTAATCGTCAAATCAACAATTTGAAAATAAAATCACTAAATACATCAAATATATATGATTTAATGAGAATCAAATGTATTTATAGTTAGACCACCACATCCATACTGTAATATAATTTATATAATTAATTTACAAATTGATTATATAAATTAAATAATTTTACATTGACTTCAGTGCCATGAACCTGTCTTCTGATCTGATATTGACCTGAACCATAAATAAATTGAAATAAATGTGTATAAATACAGTAAATATATAAATGATAATGACTTTTGTGTGTGTGCGTGCATGTGTGTGTATGTGTGTACGTGTATGTGTGTGTGTGTGTGTGTGTGCGTGAGTGTGTGTGCGTGTCAGATGGGCGCGGTCAGTGTGATGGGTGGGCCCTCAGATGAGATGATAGTATTATTATTGTATTGTTGTCATAATTAATATATAGATTTGACCAAATGTAAAAAAAGTTAAGAAACATTGTTTGTCTATACTCTGCTGTGTTCGTATGAATAGTAGCAAACTAAATGAATCATACTGATTTGTTTCACTTAATTGATCAATGAATCCTGTATCTATATTCAGAAAGACAGAGGTAAATGTTACTGTACTAGTTATTTTTTATTCAAAAAGTTTAACATATTTACAACACATCATTAGATCATTTCAAATATGTACAAAGGGGGACAGGGGAGGGGTTTGTTTTGAGGAGTAGAAAAAGGGTGAGGGCGGGGGCTTCTCCACCTCTTCTCTCTCCTCCAGCTCATCTCGGCCTCCTCCGTTCTGTAGCTCAGTCCCATAGTTGGAGTTTTCTCCTGCTGCAGTTTCATCTCCTTTCGGCCCTGAAGCAAGCACCTTCTCGTTCTCCTTCTCCATGTTGACCTCCACCTCACTGCTCACTTGTGCAGACTTGCTTCCAGAATTTTAGCCTTGGCCTGACAGTCAGTGAGCTCGGCCAAGCAGTCAACATAGGCCCTGAGGCGAGCATGCCCTTTCTCTACCTCCTTCGTTATGACAACATCTTTGTCTTTCAGCTGGTTTTCCAGCTGCTCCACCTTCTCCGTCAGGGCCTGGATCTCATTCTCCTTCTCGGTCTCAGTCTCAATCTTAATCTCCCTCTCCTTCTCCTTCTCCTTCTCCTCCTCCTTCTCCTTCTCCACCGCCATCTTTATGATATCATCTCTGTCTTTAAGATGGTTTTCCAGCCGCCACACCTCCTCCTTAAGAATCAAAATGTTCCTGTTGGCTCGGAGGATTTCGACATTGTAGATCGTCACAAGTTTCTCCTTCTCCTTGTCCTTCTCCTTGTCCTTGTACTTCTCCTTCTCTTTCTCCTTCTCTTTCTCTTTCTCTTTCTCTTTCTCCTTCTCCTTCTCTTTCTCCTTCTCTTTCTCTTTCTCTTTCTCCTTCTCTTTCTCCTTCTCTTTCTCCTTCTCCTTCTCCTTCTCCTTCTCTTTCTCCTTCTCCTTCTCTTTCTCCTTCTCTTTCTCCTTCTCCTTCTCTTTCTCCTTCTCTTTCTCCTTCTCCTTCTCTTTCTCCTTCTTCTCCTCTTTCTCCTTCTCCTTCTCCTTCTCCTTCTCCTTCTCCACCTCCACCTCACTGCTACATCCTGTATCAGGCTGGGGTGGCTCCTGGTGCAGCCTTGCTTCCATCAGCTTAACCTTGGCCTGACAGTCAGTTAGCTCAGCAAGGCAGTCCAGATAGGCCCTGAGGCGAGCGCGCCGTTTCTTCACCTCCTTCGCTATGACAACATCTTTCTCTTTCAGCTGGTTTTCCAGCTGCTCCACCTTCTCCGTCAGGGCCTGGATCTCATTCTCCTTCTCGGTCTCGGTCTCAATGTCCTTCCTCTTCTCCTTCTCCTTCTCCTTCTCTTTCTCCTTCTCTTTCTCCTTCTCTTTCTCCTTCTCCTTCTCCTTCTCCTTCTCCACCGCCATCTTTATGAACTCATCTCTGTCTTGAAGCTGGTCTTGCAGCTGCCACACCTCCTCCTTAAGAGCATTGATCTTCCTGTAGGCTGTGAGGAGTTCGTCATTGAGGATCTTCAGAATATCTGGTTTCTCCATGGTTCACCACAGAGAGTAGATGTATCTTTTGAAGAAGCTGTTGGATGAGTTGATGCACTGTTTTCCGAAGAAGTTTCTGCTCTTGTCTGGAACTTGAAGTCAAAAGGCTTTATGTCTGCAAGTGACAGGATGAAATAGTGTGTAAGGTTTAGGTGAATTTGATCAATCAAACATTCAATATAAAACAATTGACACAGATAGAGAGACACACGCAGAGAGAATGAGAGAGAGAGAGAGAGAGAGAGACAGACTGGCTGGTTTAAGCGAGAGATTGAGATTGAGAGAGAGAGAGAGAGAGAGAGAGAGAGAGAGAGAGAGACTCCCCTTCTGCTACTTGTGTATCTGGTTGCCATGGAAACTCACATTAACCCAAAAAATCACCAGTAAATTTTTGGGGGAAATAAAACTTCCCTCATCAATCACCATGGCACCAAGCCCCTTTGATTTGAATTTGAATCTGAATTTGATTGGCAGTGATGGAAGCTGTTGTTTTTTTACTTTATCTTAAATACTAAAGTTAAACACCAAGGTTAATCTTCCCAATGTTACAAAACACATCGTTTGGTAGAATAAGATCCTTCCAGAAAAGTTTTCTCTGAAATAACATTAGACCCAATGGAGAGGGATTGTTTTTTTCCTTAAAGGAGCTACACACCTCATGTAACGTGCTCCTAGCATTAACTTAAGCTTCCGTCAACTTGTCCTTCAACACATTCAAACTACACATTAACCAAAAAATCACCAGTAAACTTCCCTCATCAATCACCATGGCACCAAGCCCCTTTGATTTGAATTTGAATCTGAATTTGATTGGCAGTGATGGAAGCTGTCTTAAATACTAAAGTTAAACACCAAGGTTAATCTTCCCAATGTTACAAAACACATCGTTTGGTAGAATAAGATGTGAAATGGGAACATTTCCTGGTGCTACAGGTGTTTTGTCCACAATGCCTCGCTCTGCCTGGCCTCGGTGACCTAACGCTACTTAGCATCACGTTAACACATATCACTCATTAAGATAAGCAGCAGAAAACACAAAAGAAGCCAGCAACAATATTTTCACATTTGTCATAAAAGCAACAGAAAACCGCACATTATCAACATGTAACAGCAGAAGCTTCATATTATACAGTGGTTTAATTTCAAACTTGAATAATGAGCCTGAATTGTATTGGTTAGCATGCTGGGTAAACACAGAGAGAGAGAGAGACAGACTGGCTGGTTTAAGCGAGAGATTGAGAGAGAGAGAGAGAGAGAGAGAGAGAGAGAGAGAGAGAGAGAGAGAGAGAGAGAGAGAGAGAGAGAGAGAGAGAGGGAGAGAGAGACTCCCCTCCTGCTACGTGTGTATCTGGTTTCCATGGAAACTCAACTGAATGCAACTGCTCTCTCCTCACTGGGAAGAGAGAAATCTAAACTCTGAGTGCACCACTCAAACAACTATAATTCACAAACTATAAGTCCTATCTGTGAAATAAAGACATCGGGAGAATTCCAAGACTTTGCCGGACACACAGATATATTTGAAATTTGTGAGAGTAAAAAAATGGGGCCGTGTGAGCAAGTTATGGGAGTTGATGCTCCTTCCAGAAAAGTTTTCTCTGAAATAACATTAGACCCAATGGAGAGGGATTGTTTTTTTCCTTAAAAGGAGCTACACACCTCATGTCATGTGCTCCTAGCATTAGCTTAAGCTTCCGTCAACTTGTCCTTCAACACATTCAAACTACACATTAACCAAAAAATCACCAGTAAACTTCCCTCATCAATCACCATGGCACCAAGCCCCTTTGATTTGAATTTGAATCTGAATTTGATTGGCAGTGATGGAAGCTGTTGTTTTTTTAACTTGTCTTAAATACTAAAGTTAAACACCAAGGTTAATCTTCCCAATGTTACAAAACACATCGTTTGGTAGAATAAGATGTGAAATGGGAACATTTCCTGGTGCTACAGGTGTTTTGTCCACAATGCCTCGCTCTGCCTGGCCTCGGTGACCTAACGCTACTTAGCATCACGTTAACACATATCACTCATTAAGATAAGCAGCAGAAAACACAAAAGAAGCCAGCTACAATATTTTCACATTTGTCATAAAAGCAACAGAAAACAGCACATTATCAACATGTAACAGCAGAAGCTTCATATTATACAGTGGTTTCATTTCAAACTTGAATAATGAGCCTGAATTGTATTGGTTAGCATGCTGGGTAAACACAGAGAGAGGGTGAGACATGACTTACCTCAGTCAAGGTCAGAGTGCAATAGCAACTGTCTTAAACTTGAACAGTATTTAAAGCAATCAACAGCCAATCAGAGGTCTCCTATCAAAATACCAACTTTGATGCTGCTCATCAAAGCATCAAAGGAGGTATTGAGAGAGTGTCCCTGTCAATCAAAATAATCTTCTATTTAAAATCTTAGCATCTGGTTGCTATGGTGATAGAACCACCTACTGATGAGGAAGTTTTGCGATCATTTATTTCGGTAAATAAAAACAGGACGTTTCATTTTGGTGGACTTTTAATTGCGTCATTCTTGCAGCATCTGATCTTTAATTTTTGAATGGCTCCTGTCTTATCACCTTCTTGTCTTAGTGTTAATATATATATATATATACTTACATATATGTTTATATACATATACATATGCATGTATACATACATACACATACACATTGTGTGATGGTAGAAAATGTATTTTGTTTCATTTCATTCTCTATTGTTCATTTTGTCGTGTATCTCTTAGACGCAGTATTTCATCACAAACGAACATGTGAACATTATACAACCCAGGATATTTCCAAACTAAATTCAGACTTAAATAGTTTAAATTTATTTTACCAAGAGGTTCATGTCACACTGTACGGAGAACATTTAAGAAAAGACGATTTTCTACAACCACAAATTCCGAAGTAAATTGTGAAATTTTAAAAATCTATTTTACTCAATCAGCTGAATGGAAATATATTATCAGGTGCATGTAGAATATAAATGTAGAGTATTTCTTTCTTTCTCTCTCTTTCTACATTTCTTGTCTGTTTGTTGTACTTTTGTGTGTCTCTCTGTAGCCATTTTGTGCCACTTCAGACTTGTGTTGTGTCTCTTTGTCTTTTTTTGTCTGTTTGCAGTGGATTTGTGTCAAATTGTATTTGTTTGGTTAATCTTTATAGTTATTTTCAGTTTCTTGTTAGTTGTTTGTTCTGCCTTAAAAGATATAAAACAAGCACGAAGATTTCCATGACTTTTATAACTTCAGACGACAAGAAATAGCAAATAATGATTCAAAGGGAGCAAACAACATGGAACCTCGAACAAACACAGGAGAAATGATACATGTAAAATGATTTAGAACAGTCAATTATATTAATGATTAGATAATAAGATATAACAAATACGATTCTTAGTTTCAAAATGTACTCAAAGGAGAGACGTTTAAATGTGCAAAAGTATTGACATTGACAAATGTGACAACTGAAACAATAACATTTGTATTGGAAGCCATCAAATCTGCACCATCAGCAAATGTAGTCATCCTTATAAATCCTAAACATCTCATTTAATTCAATTCAAAAATATATCAGGTAGCACTATTTTGACATGTGACCATCAAATACTACAAATTGCAGCACTGACTGAGCTTTCTCATAGGTTTGACCCAATAGTTAACACTTTCTCTGGGCTTCAGAAGAGAGTTTCCCTTTAAGTGCCACAATAAGAATCCTTTTCCAACAGGTTGGACATCTCCATCCACGACAGGTCCCACTGCACCTCCGTCACATCCAACTTGGTGGCAGGAAGCACCCCTGCTGGAACTTCCTGTTTGGAAACTGGCCAGCAGCTCCAAGTGCAGAACTTCTGGTACCTTCAGGAAAATACAACAGGCAGTGAATCATTTACTTCACCACCTGTTGGGCTTGTCGTTCATGTAGTAGAAAGTAGAAGTTAAGACGGATGAAGATTTTATAAATACTAACCTGTAGTGACAAACGAGCCAAACAGTCAAAGGAATGACGATCAGAAGTAGAACCCCACATGAAGCAATGATCCATTTCCAGGAACCTGATCAAGACGACATAATACTTGTTTAAATAAATAAAACTGTTATAATAACAACAACAATTGGATTTCCAATCAACTTGGCAGACAGATGTAGTAAGTGTCAGGAAAGGGCCCACTGTATTTTGGTATTAAGCTGATCCAGTCATTTTTTAACTCTTTCTTTAACATTGTGCTTTTAAAACGTTTTCCCAGGGAATCATTCTTGGACCTTAATAAAAAAAACTCTGCCGTATGTAGAGGACTGATATCTATGAGTGTGTGAAATTTGGTGCAGCTTGATTGTATTTAAGGGGACTGCTGGGCCTTGTTGAATATGCGCTCTACTGAGTCCTATTGTAGTTTCTTTCATCTCATTAGATCCTGAGGGATCTTCCTGATGAAATTAGACCTTGATGAAAAGACAGAGCAGGAGGAGAACCAGACAACCAAAAGGCTTCACTCAATAATGGAAAATGTGTTGACTAATATTGAGTATTTCCTCCAAAACAAGTAGATGTATATAAATAAGAAAAATACCAGTGGAGGCTGGAGTCTCCTCTGATGGGAAGTTTCCTAAAAGAAACAACAGTTGATATGTGACACTGATCCACTTCTATAGAACACACAGCAGAGTGATGATGTTCAGCTGACCTCTGTCCGGTCTCACTGATAACCAGCTCTCTGGACTCTGCAGCTGTCTGACGCACACCTGTAGAAGCCTTCATCTTCCCGTGTCACATTCTTAAGAGTCATCTTTATGACTCGGTCTGAACCGGACGAACTGTTAGAGTCAATCAATGCTCCGTTTTTAAAGAAGCTAGAAGGCAAGATTTAACTCCTACTTCTTTTATGTTACCTTTGTATTAAATACAGTCCTATTTAATCATCAGTGCTACACAGAAGTCGGTGGTTTCTTCCTGAGTTTGTCCTGAAACTTCTCTGTTACACAAGACTCACAGCTTAGTGTAAGGTTGACTGCGTTGCTGCGGCCCCTGGCGCCCCCACACCAGTACACTCCACTGGTCCCACTGGCAGCAGTGAACACAAATACTTCAGACTTGTAACGGCTCATGCTACCTCCTGGCAGTGAAGAGTGAACGGTGAGGTTTGAGGTACCTGCTTTTAGGTCAGGAGAGAAAAGCACCAGCTTCCACCCTGAGGAGTTCCCCACTGAACATCTGTCTGGTGTCAGGAGTCAGAGAGAGCGAGCAACTCTAGGACAGAGGTTGATAGAGAGAAAAAGACAAGGGGAGAGAAGATGAGAGAAGCAACAGAAACAGTCTGAGATTGAGGCTTTTCAGACTTATCCTGGTTTGACGTTTGGTCAATCTGTAATGGACATAACTGAAACAGCCACAAATCTTGACAAAATGTCAACACAAAAACAGAGATGTGTTTGGCATAGTCAGAAAGTTTGGACAACCAATCAGGGATGAGTAAAGTCATCTGAAAGCAATCCATCGATGTGTCTGCCATTGTTACCTCTGCCGAGGTCAGAGGTCATGTTTTCACCCCTGTCTGTTTGTTTGTAAGGAAAATAACACAAGAACAATTTGGTTTGAGTCATAGAAGAAGCCATTATATTTGGATCTTCCTGTGACATTTTGAGATTCTACGTTTTTCAACACTTTCACCATTTTCCAAGGGAGCAATCTTGAAGAAAAAAGATCTGGCACATTTATGGAACTAATATCTATAAGTGAGTTTAGCAGCTTGATTGAATTTAAGGGGACTGATGGGCCTTGGCGGAGGTGCGCTCCACCGAATGCCCTTCTAGTTTTAACTCAAAATCTCTGCTGTCTGTGAAACTTGTGCTCTCACTTAATGTGATTTGCCTAATCTCTAAAATCACCTGTGCTTACACTTCACTAACAATTATACATTTAGGAAACACCCTTCTCATGTGATAATCTGTCAAACCCAGTCAACATGAATTTCTCCAGTAGGGGTCAGATTGCCTATTTAATAATTGCCGATTTTATAATAATGAGACATATTAGCATTGAGTAATAAAAGGGTGTAAAATATGATGACTTGCTCTTATAATAACCTTGCTGGTGCAAAGACACTAATACTTTTAAAGGTAATGGTAGATGGCTCTCTGATTGGTTTATTGCATGTTATGCCCAAAACACACCTCTGAATAGTAAAGAGACAAAACAAATCTTGTGTCGAGTGCAGCAACATTTTGTAGAACTACACCTGAAACACAGAGAAATTATTTTACACAAACACAACTCATATCATCACTATTGTTGTTTGTACAGTGCACCAACCACACCAAGTCAATTTCCTCTTTGTCTTTGTACAAGAAACTGTTGGGGTCGACTTCTACTGATAAGGAAGAAGAAACCTGATAATCTTTGTCTGGAATATATTGCATTCAGAAGTGTAAAGGAATAAAATCAATAAATATATCTGTATTAATTTTATTTATCTATAAATATTTATAACTATATGTTATTGAGTATGTGAAGCAATGCAGCCACCAATTTCTCTTCACTTACTTCTGCTTCTTCTTCTTCTTCTTCTTCTTCTTTTTTACGGCTTACTGATCATCCTCGGGCTCTGCAGAGGTCGACTGTCTCCAGGTAATTAAAAAGGTATTTAGGCATATTTCACTGCCAGTCTGCCAGGATTGTTCACCAGCAACAACAATGCACTCAAATGTCTCTAATGCCAGAGGAAGACAACAATCTGCAGAGAACGACATGCTTTCAAAAGTCCTTTGAAAGAAAGCACTGGTTTCTATGAGGTATTATTGTTAAAATCCCATCACGCACCCAGAACCGGTCGGCAGTGTGTCACAGGGCCGACATACAGAGACAAACAACACTCTTCACACTTAAATCTTTACAAACTATTTAAATGGGAGGATTTTTCAATTTTCATGTTTAGCTGAAAATACTCACTCAAGCACACTAATGTGATCAATTATTTATTTATCAAATTGGTTTCCTCAAACATCTTAACGTTGACATCTACCGACAGTGACGATGATGCAGATGAGTCCAAAGGGCTCATTCACCCTTCAAAACAACATCCTGCGAAAAAAGACTATTAACCTGAAATCAATACATTTTCTCTGAGGACTAAATGGGCAGTTTACCTGTCAGTGATAATAAAAACTCGCTGTTGGTTTAACTACATTTTGAATTAAAAGTCTTTAAATTAATATTGTTTAAAACAGTTTGATGAGTTGGACATCATTTGATATCACACATCACAAATAAAGGTGTGAATATTTGAAATGAGATGGACGCTTCTTTCCTCCTCATTATCCCAAAATATTGCAACGAACGCTACATAGTGTGAATGCTATGAAGTGCAACATTTAAACTGGCATATAAATATGGATATTTAGAGCCCGAGCACTGACAGTGGGAGGCCCTATTGAAATTGTAATAATTATTATTATTATTATTATTCAGGCAAATTAATTGGCTTTTTGAGGGCTTTAACACGCTCAAATTCTTACCAAAATTTGCAGAAAGTTAGAAAGTGGTGAAAAATTACGTATTCTGGAGGAATTTACAATGGGCGTCGCAAAATGGCTCAATGGTGCCCCCCGAGCCCCCCGGAACGTGTTCACATTGACCGATCTTCACAAAAATCAATACACAGGTGCAGGGGCGTCGTTAGGCCTGTTTTAGGCTAAGCCCCCCCTTTCTTTCGATCCTACAAACGCCCCTGCAGCTAACCATTGTAAGTAAAACCAGACCATGATACCCAATTACACGGTAGTTCACACATACCAACCCTAGTACCAACAGACAGTAATTTGACAGTACTATGTGTACATCACATTTAATTACAGTAGCGCTAATAAACAGTACAAACTGTTATTTCTGAAAAACAAAAATTAAAAAGTTTTAATATTCAATACCAGGTTCTCAAACACTTTTTTCATTTAACTTTTCACAATATCATAAAGAGAAAACCTGATGTGATTTTTTTCATTTCTGGTTTGTAATTGCAATCAACTGGCATCCGCTAAGCGAGGCAATGTCTCACTCGAGTTCATTACTTTAATGAGTTCATTTCTCGAGGTGTCTGGTGAGAGTATTAGATACTGGGAACTGTGGTGATTATCTTCACTCTGATATCTTTATAATTTGTTTGCCAATGTTTCCCCCTTTCATCATAGAGCAAAATGCATCTGCAAGAAAATAGAACAAAATCAACTCTGTAACTGTGAAGGCAACAAAGAAGCAAGAATCATCAAATCGCAGATAAATGGCAGGATTAAAACTCACATACCTCCCATGTTTTCAATGCCATCCACCACAGTTTCTAGCACCTGCAGGATGAAAGTACAAAATGATGCAAAACCACAATCAGGGAAGAGGACAAACAAACACACATTGATACCACTTCCTCCTTACCTTGATCTGGCCTGATTTAATACACTGGCTGAGTTCACAGAGGGCAGCTTCTGCTTTGCTCATGTACTCAAGCACCATGAATCTCTCTCTGGTGATGCTCTTGCTTTGCAGAGCTTCCCGTGTCTCCTCGCTCAAAGGTGGAGGATACGGCACATCCTTGTTGTACTGAGAGATCTGCCCACACAGGATCACATGGCTGCCGCTGTTCATCTGAGGAAGAGAGAGGCGGAGGTCAACGTGTCGGATTCACTGTGGAAGAAAACCCTCACTGTTGAGGATAAGGCATAAGGGCTGCGGAATCCACAAGCCACCACATTTGAATTTTGCAAATGTTGGGAAAGTGTGGCTGAATAAATAACGCAAGAAAAACATCATTAACAGTACCTGTGCTATGACAGTATCACTGATGGGTCCTCCCACATTGTCAAAGTAAACATCTACTCCATCAGGGCAGCACTCCTTCAGTCGGGCCGGTACATCCTCCTGTCGGTAGTTGATGGCAGCGGAGAAGCCCAGATCGTCCACTAAAGCTCTGCACTTCTCTTCAGATCCACAGATCCCCACAACCCTCACACAGCCGTCCAGCCGGCCAATCTGGAGGAGGCAATCAGGAAGCAATGACTAAATCAGCCTGGTCTGATCTAAGCTGTGTTTATGTTATCGATTGATATCAAAATCCAGGGTTTGCTGTATTTACCTGTCCAGCTATGGAGCCACAGGCACCAGCAGCCCCACTGACCACCATGGTCTGACTGGCCCCTTTGGTGACGTGACCCTTCTCCCTCACACCCAGCAGGGCAGTGAGGCCTGTCAGGCCCACTGCACCCAGCAAGTAGGATAAGTGCCCGTCAGCCAACTGGGGATCAACCTGCAGTAGAGAGAAGTTTGTGTTGACTAATGTAACACAGCGTCCATGTCACATGCAGCTTGCTTTAAAAAGGTCTAGTGTGATAGATTTAGTTGAAAGGGATCTAACGGCAGAAATTGAATATAAAATATGCCTAGTAATGATTTCACTAATCATCTAATTTGTACAAATCTTTGTTTTCTTTACCCCAGAATGGCCCATTTTATATTTAAATACTTTATAATTATATCGGGAGCGGGTCCTCTCTATGGAGGCCGCCATGTTTTTTATTAGAGTCATCCAAACTGGACAAACTAAATATCTTTTGAGTTTTTATGACAACTGAAGCTACCACAGGTTCTTTTTTTGTATGTTCCTAAGGGGAGGGGGAGGTGAGGGATGTTCAGCTGCATCATACAACCTCACCACTAGATGTCACTAAACTCTCCACACTGAACCTTTAAACCTTACATAACAGATTCACATTCAACCCCACGTAAGACCCAGTCTACCTGTCACCGTGACAAATAAGCCACGGCTGTAACAGGTATGTGCCGCACCTTCTGTAAGACGCTTCCTTTCATAACAGCGTGGGTCTGCCACAGCCAGTTGAAGGAAGTGACCACATCTCCCACAGAGAAAGAGCTGCAGCGGCTGGACTCGACCACGCCGATGCCTACGCCATCCACGCACGCAGACAGCTGCCATGGAGTCAGGTATTCAGCCCCGGTGTCCTCGTTCATCCTGCAGCGCTGTGAGGGTGAAGACAGACAGATAGAGAGTCCTGGAGATGGGGAATGTTTGCCTGTTGATTTTATTGTTAAGCCTTTGACACTGTTGGAGGGATAGTTCACCCAAAAAAAGAAAATTGACTCATTATCTGCTTACAAGTATGCCATTTGAGTGGAAACCTTGTTTTTAGCCTAAATGTCCTCTGTGATCCTCGTCTGGAGCCACGTTCACACAAGCTCTCGCCCATGGGTGCATGGAAGCATCACTAGTTCTTACATGTTTCTTTCTGTTTTGTTTTTTTTAACATTTGAAGAGGTGGTTGCCAGTTACTTCAGTTATATCATATTTGGCTGCAACGCTGTTTACCCCTGAAACTCCAAAAGTGTTTTTTGTGGACTCAAACCTTTCACCCACCACCAATATTGCCATAGTTGGGAATAGATAATGAGTTATTTTCATTTACTGGCGAACTGTCAACTAACTTTAACCTTGCTATGATAACTCAGGTGTGCTGGTTGACTGCATGATGTGGATTGAGTTGTTTAAATGCAGATGTCATGACAGGTCAGACTCTAAACCCACTCAAATGACCTGAAGCCATCCTGACTGCATGTTTACCATGTAGGGGTCGACTGAAAGGTAGAGCGTCCGAAGCAGGGCCTCCTCCTCCTTCAGGTCAGGCGCTAAAGTGGACTCCTCCAGGCGGAAGTTTTCAGGACCTGGCACCCCATTTTTACCTTCACGTAAATAAGAAAACAATCACACACACGCATACAACAAAACTCTCGGTGCGATTAAAGAAATGACAAAACTTGACAAAGCCTCCAACCTGGACGTGAGTTGAGAACGACTCTCTGCACGTGCATCCTCAAAGCAACAAAAGACAAAAGTGCGGGTCTTTACGTGCAACGTGTTGACGAGTGCAACAGGAGTGTTGTCATACGGTTAGCACTAGGCTAGGCTAAGCTAACAGGCTGTACCTCACAGTTTGTTGACATTAGCTAACCTGTGTTTTCTGCTTGTTCCTGCACGGTGCAAGATGCTTCCCTGTTAGCCACTTCCGGCCGCGCTTAAAACCCGGAAGCCAGTTATGGAAGATCGTTTGCTTTAAGACTCATATCTATTTAGCACGTCTTATCTGATTCTGTGTTTATGGTTAAAATATATTTAACGAAACGTCAATCAAGCGAGAGCCACGTGACATGCTCGCGGGGAATGCGAGGCGGTTTGACGAAAGTGCGACACCGTGTCCGCAGAGTTCCGGTGCCGCGGGGGTTCACCATCTCTTCATGTAGGTTCCATGGAGCCGGCAAGGCAGCTCCGGTGAATCAGAAACGGAACGCGGCCCCCTTCCAGCAGCACCATTTTTTTTTTGTTGTGTATTATTCTTTTTTTTTTAATTCTTATTAATCCAGCTCGTCCACACAAACCGCTACCGGACACCTCCCGCTGCTCCGGGGGTTGTCACCGCATCTGCAGCCGGGAATGCACTCGGTATCAAAGAGGATACACGCGGGCTGCAGCGCTGGTGGTTACTAGCAGAAAAGTTCCGCCTTGTGGAGGAATCTGGGAAATAAAAGGAAAGTTTACGAGGCTTCATGAGGAAAGTGAAGCTGGTCGAGACTCCCCCGCTGGAGGAGATGGTGAAGGCCCGTGTGGGTCATGGAGGAGCAGAGTTCACTGTGAGTACTCGCATCTTTGTTTTTGATCCATGCAAACTCGTGGGGGTGTTGTGTGTTAACCTGGAGGATTTGTGGCTTTGGTGCATCGTGATCAGCTGCATGTCTGTGTGGTAATAAGATTGTGACACTTCTCCCCCCCCCCCCCCCCCCTCCTTCAGTGAAGTTAAGTATATCTCCTCCTGCTGTGCTCTGGAGTCTGTGTGCGTGTGTGTACACATTCAAGTCAGTGTGAGTTGGCTGCAACTAGAGATTGTTATCATTGTACATGAATCTCTATAAATTAGGATTAAGTTGTCAGAGTACTTGTGTTCACATTGCTCACGTCTGCCAAGTCCAAACCCCCCCCCCCCCCCCCCCCCTAGATATTCAGGATTGAAATATTTGCATCAGTAGAGCAGCAAAATCCTCCCATGTTGGAAACTGACAGCATCAAATCAAATGTGTGGCATTTTTGTGGCTTTAAAATGTGTGTAAATAATGAAATTGCTGTCAAAATAAGTGCCTATTAATTAGTAAATGTTAAATCAACTAATTGATAAAGGTATCTTCTTTGAAAACACTATTTTATATATACACACACACACACACGCACACACACAGAGTCGTAACTAGGACTTTAGAGTACATTATATCGATTTCCTGGAGATGTACTCTAACCTTAACCATAGTTACTACTATTATTACTATTACTACCGACGCTAACATTAACCAGGACCACAGAAAATGCGTTTTACTTCATTAGGTGCTTTCTTTGTTCCCCATGGGGTCTATTGGTCCTGACAAGGTAGGTCAGTGTGTATGCTGGCAAAGATGAGTACACACACACACACACACACACACACACACACACACTCAAAACCCTGATTCCCAGCACAGTGACAGTGTCATCGGAGGCAGCCATGTCAGCCTGACTCGGCTTCTTGTCAACTGCGTGAATGTGTTCAGGCTTTGCACGTTATTTTAAGGGCCAGAGAGGAGAGCGAGCCCAGCAGAGCCACTACAGCTGTGCACCATCTGACTGGCACATGCTTGGTCATGTCCACTGACACATGATATTTTCGGGTTTTCCTAAACTATTGTCTCATTTGACTTGTAACAGTCGGATAAACATACGTGTTTTAACAGAGTTAATGGACGGTGTGTTTCTGCTTCCTCCCAATGTTCAAAACTGAAGCCAAAAGACCCCGGATGGACAAATCCTGAGTCATGGTCAGCTGTCGTTAAATAACAGATAACAACACTCTGTTGTGTTTGTGTCGTCAGGTGGATTTAAAGCAGCCTAGAAAGTGTATAATAAGAACAAGTACGTGTCCATGGTGCCTGTGTGCACAGCCCCAAGGGAGGATAATTGAGGCCTAGCATTAGCCTGAGTCAGCATGCACAGGGCAGCTAAAAGGAATGCAGCCATCATTGATTTCACTACATGCACCTTTTGTGGCTTGTCCACCTCAGCAGTCCAGAGATGAACGCTTCTATGAGCAGACACTGCTGAACATATTTGGGGAGGAAGTTAACCAATTGTTTCAGCTTTATCAATATAGAAGAATTTTGGTACTGATCATGTTATTTAAACAGATGGTTGTTTGCCCCATCGAGGTCTTTTTGAAATGTATGTGCTGGTTTTATCTGTTTGACACCATATCATCGGGCAGGCCACAGATCAGTTTGCAATATCCTGGCCTGGTTAAGTGTTCACACACTTTTATATCATCCTGAGTGAAACTCATGTGAACACGGGTACAAACCGAAACTCAACACTTAGACTGATTATAGCAGTATCACATGTGGCTTGTCTTCAGCAACAGAAGCTCGCTGAACTTTTTCCACAATGGCCCTTGAGAGCTCAATGCACTGAAGCTTAAGAAAACATGTGCAAATAGACTTAAACAAGGAAATTAAGAGAAGGTAGACTCAACACAAGACATATCTGGTTTCTTCTCTAACAAGTCGACTGCGGGACCTTCAGTTATGTCACAAATTGAACAATGAACTGGTCACAGCCATCTTTTTTTGTTGTGTCTCGTCAAATTTGGCCAGTTTAACACTGGGATTATTCTCTTTGGGAATATCTTGACTGACACTCTGTCCTTCTAACTGTGATTCAACAATATTCTAGTATTATCTTAATCATTTTGAATTGATAATCTGATAATCTGTTGTTCGAGGTGAGGATTTGTGTCTTTACTTTGTTGTCTATCATTTTAAGTAAAGTAGTGTTGACATTTAAGGACACTCTTGGGTAAAAGGTGAGGATTTGAGAGGCTCCTCCCTTTCTCCATTGGTCCGTCTCAGTATTAATGTATGAACACTGGCTGCTGGTTGGACTGAACAAGTAAATATTTGTGTTTTAACTCCCTAAACTTTGCAATACTCATTCTGTCTGTTCATGTGCCATCTCTTCACTGCACATATTCTCACACTGCACATCTTTACACTGTATATATTGGTTTTATTCCCTTCACATTTTTCTATATCTTTTATATTCCTTACACCTTAAGTTGTGCATGTCTCTCATTATTACTTACTGATGCCTATTTTGGACTCCTGCTGCTGTAATATTGGAAATTCCCCAACAGTGGAAATAAAGGATATTATCTTATCTGAAATCAGGATCTGTCGGTGTGTAATGAACTTGTTTATTACAGTTATAGACAGTTATTAGGAAAGAATGAATTCACAAGAAAAGATGAGTTAAGATAAGATAAACCATTATCTCTGTAGCAACATGTCCCACAATGGGGAAACACACTGTTACAGTACAGGGGATTCCAAGGATAGAGAAAAGTTAAATTAAAGAGCAATTCAAACATGAGGAGATTTAAAGATAGTGATGAATTATACACTGTAAACAGGATACATACACTGTAAACAGGATATAGACACTGTAAACAGGAATGCACATGGACAGAATAGCAAATTGAAAGATATTGAAAATGCACAAATAAAAAATACAACTGAACAAAATTAAACTCTGACATAAACAAAAAATATATTTTTAAACTTCTCCAAGAATTTGACACAGTTTGTGGATCACGTGAAGACGCAATTGAAACTGAAAACGAATTTCATAATTTTTAAAAAACCCAGATGTGAAGGTGAAAGGAAAGTGAATGTTGAAACCCCCCCTTTATTCCCCCCCCCATCCCCGCGGTCCTCCCATGTGTGCAGGAATTTCCCGCATGGACTGACGGGGACTTTGCTCCGTAAATTACAGCGCGTTGCGTGTCATAGGAAGACCTTATATGGACATGGAAGTGGGTGTGGCCTGCGAGCTTGTGGCTTGTGGAAGTGGGTTTGGTGTGGGGGGGAGAGAGAGAGAGGAGGAGTGGGGGGGGGTCACAAGACAAGCAGAGACACGGACCGAGTCGCACGTCGATAAGGCCGCATCGCCCAGTGAGTGTGCGTGTGTTTTTTTTGTTGTGTTGCTTTTTTTTTTTTAAATTATCGTGCAACCCTCGTGCAATAATGCGCAGCGGACACTGGCGGCATTGCGTCCGCGCTCGTGCACACTAGCGCCGCGGCTCCTGTTTACGTCGACCCCCTTTTTTTTTTTGAGGACTTCCAGGAGGAGGTGGAGGGGGGGGGGGAGAAAAAGTAACCCAGCAGCGATGAGTGAGGTCAGCGGCACAGCATGAGTCAACCTTGGGGATGTGATGCATGCAGTCATCGTCGCGGGTCGCTCGGTTTTGTGCGGGCCTGTGCAGCAGCTGCTGGCCGCGGCGGAGGAGGGTGCGATCCTGCGGGGCTCGAGCTGCTTCCATGACGGTAAGTACGGGGGACGCGGAGGGGCTGGAGCCGCGGTGGTGATGCCCTGCCTGCCTGCCTGCTGCCTGCCTGGCGGCGGTGTTGGTCTCGTGCTCCGCGGGGTGTGCACGCTCCGCTGGCCGCAACTGACACTGACCCCACAAAAAGAAAAAGTTTTGTTTACCCCGCAGAGACACAACCGGGCGACGACCCGGAGCCTCCGCGCGGGGGGCTCGAGTCTCGTCCCCGGGCATGTGACGTGTTGTTTAAATCGTGTGTTTACAAGCGGGAATCGATCCGCGGTTGTTTTGTTTACGAGCCCCATGCAGCCGCCACACTTGCGCCATGCATCGTGCACCGTCGGCTCGCTGCACGGGGACAGGGTATTAGTGACCGGGTAATCCTGTCCCCTGCAACAAAGGCGGTCTCGTAAATAGCGCTGAGCTGGCTGCTCCACGGAAAGTGATGTGGAGGAGAGGGAGGAGGAGGAGGAGGAGGAGGGGGGGTCCGGGAAGAGTCCTCCTCATCGGGCATGTTGTCTCCTTCTCCTCCTTCTTGTCTGTTCATCGTGCAGCCAGGCCGCATGCACGTCAGGCTGCTGCTCGAGCCTCACACACACACACACACACACACTGTTTTTTAAATTAGGATTCGGCGACGGATTAGTGCGGCTAATGGCGCTCGACGTTTATTTTTAAGACAATCGAACGTGTCAGTGTGATTACAGCGCCAAAGCCCGGGCTTGTGTAGGGTTGCACTAGTGATGCGTCACGATGATCCCTCGCACATCATGGTCGCCCCTGTAATAAGCACCAGTGTGTGTGTGTGTTTTTGTGTTGTTGTTGTTGTTGCTGCTCCCAAGCGGTGCAAGAAAAAGTGGTTTCCCTCCGTGCACCGTTTCCACAGAGGGTGTCTTTCCCTGCGATCTGGCAACACAGATCAATGCATGTGCAACGTCACATGGCGCTGCTGATGCACACAAACACACACACACAGCTCGAACCTCGCATGCATGGGGCCCATTCCGTCCCCCCCCACCACCCCTCAGTCTGTGCTTCCCCCTGAGCCCCTGCACGATCTGAACAGCTGCAGCCGTCTATTTTAAGAAGCTTGTGTTTTACTAGGCCACCAGAGCGAAGGGGTGACAGTTGTCAGTCACTTTCCAGGTTGTCTGAGCTGTAGATTAATTCATGCAATCATCTGGAGAAACCCCTTTCAATCCTTTCATGTGAATCTTGAAAAACTAAGTCTCTGTTCAGGTTGTTGACGGCTGCAAAAAAAGAGTGGTGAGGTTGTTCTCTTCCCCGCAGATGGACCAAAGGGTTTGCAATTTTCAAACAGAAACTGTGGCAATCTGTGTGCGTCTTTGACTTTGGCACGCGGCACCGAGTCCAAATCTGCTGCAACACCTGCCCCCTGTTAAATCATAATTTTTTCATAATCACAAGGGGGTTACCATGGCAATTGTTAGGTTCTCAATGCGAGCTCATCGAAGCCTTTAAGGCCATTTTAACTCCCCCCCCCCCCCCCCTTGCATAGATCCTTTCAGCATGACTCACGCTTGCTCACTCTCAGTTGCCCTTCCTTCTCGCTGTGTGCAGCCACGGTTCAAAGGGCACGATTTCCCTTTCTCCTCGCTCATGAGTCATGTAGTTGTTAAATAGAAGAAGAAGAAAAAAAAAAAGGTTTCTATCACGTCTGAGTTTGTGTGGCGGGAACGAGGATTCCTCTCCGTGAGGCTAAACGAGAAACATGTTCTCTGTGTTCTCAGCAGTGATTTCATGGCCCCGGCATTAAACCTGGTGCAGCTCCATCCTCAAGTGACATCCCCGGGCACTATTGATTTATCTATCTTCATGAACTCCCCTCCCTAAAGGAGGGTTGTTGTACGTGTTGGCCGGCGTGCAGGACCTTATCCCCCCCGTGTCATGTGAGCTTAGTGAATGACACCGCTTAGACCTGCCCCTCCCCTCTATTCTCACACTTGATACCTTTTCAGTGCAGGACTATTGTTGAAAAAGCAGACAGCAGGTTTTTACATGGCTGCAGCAGGGAGGACAATGACAGCCCCCTGTGGTTACTCCCTGTAGTCTGACGGCTGAATGCTTGACCTCTGCCATTTTCTCCACACAGGGTGTTGCCCGTGAATGAGAGAAACTCGCAGACCTCCTCAGATCTACTCGCCCCAGGCCGACGTCCTCTGGATGGGTCACAAAGAAACTTCAGCGGGGAGGAGAAGATTATGTTGGCTGACCCGGCCTCTGCTCACACTGATGTCAACATAGTTTTACAGCTCTAATTTACTTTGGCTACCTATTGAGTTTTTTTTGATTCTCTGGATATATTCAAGTGACACTCGGTGGAGCGATAGTAGTTGTCTTGCTCGGCTTCTTCATGCCCGTCATGAGTGTACCTGCCCAGCAGAAACCCAGCGCCAAGAGGACGGGCAAACGCATCACATTTTTCAACGAACAAAGCGTAGCAATGAAGGAGACGTCTCAGCACCCTGAAGGGTCCTACTATGTCCCAGGGGCCACCGCCTCAGACCCCGGACAGAGCGAGGCCGCCAGTACCGTGACCTCCAACCCAGAGGGCCCTCACATGTTCCTCAACTCCGTCATCTTCAGCCCAGACAAAGGTGACCAGAGCAGGGGTCACTATCAACAGACTGTTCCGATGAAGTGGGCCCAACAGGAGCCCAATCAGCAGCAGCCCTCGCTGTCCCAGCAGCAGAGAGCTGCCTCCTGGAACCCCATAAGTAACTGGGGTCAAAACTTTTCAAATTACATGGGAGGAGTTAACGTAACGGACTCAAGGACTCAGAATGCGTTCGCAAAGTCGATGCACGAGACCTCGGGCATGCAGCCGCATCAACAGCCCGCTAACAGGGCTACAGACAAGCAGCCTCTAGGAGCCCCAGATGCCTACAGGGATGCAGTCAAGGCTCAGGGCATGGAGTGGGAGCAGCAGCAGCAGTCCCAGGCCTTTCAGGAATCTTTAAAACCCGGGGCACTGAACCCCACACAGTCCCTCCAAGGAGGAAGCTCAGTTTTGCAGCCCTTCCAGTTGGCCTTTGGTCAGCCCAAGCAGCACCTGCCAGCCTACTACCAGTCCTTTCAGGGCAACAGGACAACCCTACCCAACCCACCTAACTACTCAACGCAGGCTAAACCCCCACAACAGCTACAGCAGCTGCAGAAGCAGGAGCAGATACAGCGCCAGCAGCATCACATCATCCAGCAACAGATTCAGCAGCAGCAGCATCAACATCAAATGCAGCAGCAACAAATCATTCAGCATCAACAGCATGTGCAGCAACATCTACAGCAGCAGCAGCAGATACAGCACGAGCAGCAGCAACAAAAGATGCAGCAACATCAACAGCAGCAAATGCAACAACAGCAACAGCAGCTGCATATTCAGCAGCAAATGCAACATCAGCAGTTGCAACAACAAAACCCTCATGTGCTTGACTATTATTCTGCTGCTCGAAATGCACACCCGCAGCCCCATCCCCAGCCTGTGGTGGTACACTCCCAGGAGTCCTCTGCTCCCGCTCCCCCAAAGATCCAGGAACCAGCCATCCAGGACATCACCCCTGAACCCCAGCAGTCGCCCGACCCCCTGCAGCCCCCTCTCCCCTCCGTGCCCCTGCCCCAGCCCCAGACACAGACTCAATCCCAAACGCAGCTCCGTAGATCGCGGCGGCTCTCGAAGGAAGGAGGAGCGCCGTCCGACAACCCTTTCCTCTCGGCCTCTGCGGATCAGGCGGCCACGGGGCTGCAGGTCTCTCAGAACGGGGGCCGAGACATCCAGGCAGCCCCGACGGGCGTCATCCAGAGCACACGCAGGAAACGTAGGGTGTCCCAGGAGGTCAACCTGGAGACTCTCGCTCAGAAGGCCTCAGAAATGGAGTCTCTACCACCACATGTTCTCAAGGTAAAGGCTCATTTTTTTATAAAATGTCAGCCATTTTCCCTTTTATCGCTTTGTATAACTGTACTCGGTTATTTCCTCCTAAAGCTAAACAGCCGAACAAACCACCTTAAATAGAAAAAGGACTAATGATCTTAGTCTCAATCACTACAAGGGCATTTTTATCGAAACGTGTCGCTCTAGCTGGAGGCCTTAATTGAGAACATCTCGGCGAGAGCTAGAAATCTATTTCTCTAGTGTTATCTCAGGGTATAATTGCATCGGGACTGAAGCTCCCCGAACAAGAGCGGGAGCTGAAACAAACACCCATAACGCAGCTGCCAAGAAAATTCTGCCAAAACTTGTGTTGTTAGTGATTAACATGTTGCTGGAAGAGACGCCGAGTGTAATCAACGCCCAGTGAAGTGTGCGCCACGGAGAACTGAGCTGCTCAGCTCGGCCTTGTGAGGGGAAAGTCTGTGGCTGGAGAAGTCTTTTAACATGGGGAATGTTGTCCCAGGGTGAATGTAAACTTTATAAACTGCTTCATATGCCGAGTTTCCGCCCTCAGAAAACAAACCACTTAATAAATTATGCCCAACTCGGCCTCGTGGCGTCATGTACTTGTGTGTTTATCTGCTGAAGGTCTCGATTGTGCAACAAGTCCTGTTTCCAAACAGCACTGAGTCAGTGTGTCTGCAGTTCAGCGCCCTGGATTTGCCTCATGGGTAGCTGATCATACAGACACTGTGTTTGGTTACATGCCTGCACACCTCCCCCCCATCCCATCAAAGGAGAGAAACACCAGCCTGGCCTTGTCTGCCCCCCCCTCCCTCTCCCTCCTCTCTCGCTCTCCATACAGGGAGGGGTGTGGGGTTGCCCCTGCGTGCAGTGCTCAGCAGAATATCTGTCCTCCACCACACTGGTGCAGGGGGGCTGGAGTTTTCCACCAGTAATAATGAGCCCAGATCCAGCACAGCCCCACTGCTGCACGGCTCCCGGCCCCGTGTAGATGTGCAGCGGCAGAATGCATCTGTCTTCTTCTGCTGGGCTCTGATGTGGTGGTTGCACTTTGAAGCTGCTCCGGAGTTGATCGTTGTTTCCTCGTGCCCACCCGCTGTGGTTTCTAAAAGAAAGAAATGTGAAGAGTCATCTCTGAAGCGGTTTCTCTGTAACGTCCGAGCTGCACCTAGCAGTGCAATCTGAGGCATGAGGGGGTTTCAAAATGTGTTTTAAAAACATTCTACTGCAGCTCATTTTCTGTGTATGGATTCTGTCGGGGTTCATCTCAGGCGTTTGATGACAAATTGACTTATTTGTCAACACCCCAAGTTTGAGTATTGACTTAATTTTCACTACGCATTAAGATTTTGTGTCAGATGAGGAACAAGGTGTCAGAGTTTCCAAATTATTCTATTGACTTAAATTTGGCCTCTTGCCCCAGATGAATTAACCTCCACCCAGATTGATTTATTGAGTTATTGAACCATATTGACCTGCTTTGACTTCAAGTTGTTGAATCACAACCTCTACACATGTTGCTTTGTGCTCTGAATCATCTACACAAGTTTTGAGATTTGAGTAGTTTTTGAATTTGTGTGCCCTAAAAAGCTGAGGAGGAACTTTGTGCGAGCTGCAGTTTCGAGTGGTGTCACATTGAGGAACAACAGGATGAAGCAGACTTCGATTTTTGTTTCAGTTCAGTCTTTGACGGTGACAACATCCAAGTTTGATGAGTCACCCGTCCCCTCTAGGAGCTGGAAGGATGTAATATTGTTCCTTAGTTCAGGGCTGCTTCCGTAATCATTATCTTTTATGAAAGAAACACAGTGTTACTCTCTGGCTTAATCATTTAGTCAATTAAACATCAGATAATTACACATCCTAAAAGCCTAGGAAAATAAATCTGGAACCTTAGGCTTTTATGACTTTTAATCTAGCTTTAAAGTCGTAAAAAAAAACCAATTACACACAGATTACTTGGAATTAATGTTTCAGATTAAACCCGCCATTTCCTACACTTGCAGGGTTATTTTAATGCATTTGTTCTTATTTTAAATCCATTTCAAAATATCTTTCTCCCTCCATGCAGGACCCCCACCGGCCGTGGAGCCCCACCGCCTCAGAGGGCCTGCACGCCAAGCGGCAGCGAGACGACAACCTTCTGCCGCTCGTCATCCCCGTGTCGGTTCCGGTGCGGCGGCCGGAGCCCTCGTCCCCGGACAGAGATGAAGCGGCCCTGGCTTCAGGCTGGCCCCCCAGGCCCTCCCACCCCCAGGACCTCGGCCGTGCAGACCACCAACCCTCGGTCATTGTCACACGGAGACGCTCACTCAGGAACTCCTTGTCAGAGAGCTCAGAGCAGGTCGGTGCACATTTGTCCCTGGTCGCTGTTTATTTTATTTTCCAGCAGTGCCAGCAGGTTTTGGAATATAATTGTTTTTGGCAGACCTTATTTACGAAAGAACAGATAATTGAGGGTTATAGTCTGCTGCTCCTCTGTCCTCTTCACTCTCCTTCCTTCCTGTCTGAACTCGAGCAATCAAATCCTTGCATTAATGCCCCATCACCCCACCAGCACACTGCCCCTTCCCCCCACCATGCTCAATGTCTCCCCTGCCCCCATTTCACTCGTCCACACATTTCTGGCTCTCCGTCTTTCAGTTGGTGGTGGTGCGGGGGGGCTTTGGTGAACTGTTGGCCCTGTCCCAGATCAGGCAGATTATCAGGATTTAGCATTGCAATACTGTACATTATGTACGGTACAGATGAGAGCCGGGTTTACTTGTTTCTTCTTGCCCACTTTCTCTGTGATGGCCCGAGCCAACTGTTGTTGATGGTATTTGTGTGTGTGTGTGTGTGTGTGTATGTGTTTGTGTATTAAAAATAACTGTGCACACAAAGACCTGTGTGGTAAATTCACCCACGATTATCTTCTCCCACCAGAATGGCGGCACAGAGGGGGAGAAAGAGGACGACGGCAAAAAGTCCAAACGGCGTCCCCGGCCCGAGCCCCTCTTCATCCCCCCGCCCAAACCGGGCTTATTCATTGCTCCGACCCCCTACTGCAGCATCACACCTTACCAGAGCCACCTGCGCTCGCCTGTGCGGCTGGCCGACAACCCCCTCACCATGCCCCCTTACACACCTCCGCCGATCCTCAGCCCCGTCCGCGAGGGCTCGGGCCTCTACTTCTCCACCTTCCTGTCCTCGGCTGCAGCCGGCAGCCAGGGCCTGCCGCCGCCTGTCACGCCCAAGTCGGCCACACGCAGCCTGTTACGTTCCAGTAAGTAGAGAAATAAAGTTCAGACAACTTCCCTGAATTATCCACATGACACCTTGACTATGTAAATTCAAACATTTCGCAATAGACATCTGGTGAATGAACTATGAAAGTTGCTGTAATAACTTTTGCGATGTGGTCCTGTGATTATGAAGAAACCCCTTTTTCATAATGTCACTGATTGGATGTTGTGTTGCTGCCTCTTGCAGACAGCTGTGACATCACACCCCCGGTTCTGTCTGCGATGTGCGAGGCCACTCCGGTCAGCATCGAGCCGTGAGTATTTTTTTCCCCTCTCCACGTCCCCAAAAAAACTAAAATCCTCATCTTCCGCTGGGTTCGGGGGGGCTGTTTGTCAGTTTCAGATAAATGATATGGCCACTCCAGCTGCACGCAGCATTATCGTAGCGGGAGTAGTAGCTCTGCGATCAATTATTCAAACCCAAACACCGGGCTGACTCATGACATGTCTTGAAAGAGAGCGCAGACATCTTGAAATACTAAACCCCTCCTTTAAAGTGGTCCCTTCCCCTTCGCCGCTGTTACCACTGGAATCTTCTGCCCTGTCATCCGAGGCCAGATTTAGTGGCAGCATCCCCCCCCCCCCCCCCCAAATCTGACGACTCTGCCTAATGTCCCTCTGCAAAATGCCTCCTGTCATAACAACGCCTTACTGCCCGTCAGGTGGAGAGCCTTAAAGCTTCCTTTAAACACAGATGGACACTGATTAGAATGGACCCGAATCTTAAACATGTGGCTTTTGTTGACGTTGAACATTCAGTATTTAAGATGGAGGACGCCCACAGTTTAACACGAGTTGAGCTTCACCCGGGCAGAATTACAGAAGAGTTTTGGGTGTAGCCCAAAATATTGACTTTGTGTTAATCCACTGAAATCTAGGTGGAACCTTCTATGGCTTCAAACTGCTGCTAGTCCACATGCATGGGCCCGTCTTTTGTTTTTAACACAAATGACCCTCAAAATATTCTATAATTCATTTCATTTTATTATGAGCTAGGGCAGTGCCTGTTGTAACCCTGCCTGTTTGCATTGGGCTGTTGGTTTGGCCTGTGGTGATGCTGGGTGCAGCTTTCTTTCTGAACCTATCTGACCTGCAGTGATTGATCAGCTGTAACTAAAGATCAGCTGCAGGACTCAGTCTGTAGAGCCCAGAACTGGAGAATCAGTTGTCGTGGCCGTCGTCTTGCTCGTTTATGACTAAGCAAAAAGTATTAATATTGAACATGTCATGTGTCGATGAGATGAGCAGTTCTTTAAATACTCATTCCACCCTCAGACAGAGATTTATGGAATTAGTAGATAACTTGGAGGCAGAGCAAACCTGTAGAACTATAGAGTGGTTCCTGTGGCCATGACCGACTGCATGCGTGCATGGTTTCTGCTGAATCCCTCATTCTAACTGGAGGTGAACTCCACCACTGACAATAACAGCCAGCGTACAGAGATGTAATCTGAATACATCAAATGGATGTGGCAGAAACTCGATGCAGAGTCTACAACAAAGTCATGTAAACAACCCCAAAAGCAAATAAAGACATTAAGTGGCACAGTCTTCATAAACGTAAACACTACCCTCGATAGCTTGAATGTTTATGAGTGCAGCAGAGAAAAGGGCAGTTTTAATGACATGGATATTTGTATATTCTTTAAGGTGCACAGTTTATGGGGGTTTGTTGTGCAAGCTGCTTCCTGAGCGGTGCCAGCTGCTCAGCGGTCAGCCGGGGACGAGCCGCTGAGGTTTCCCATTAATCATGGCTTCAGCTGGTTCTGGTGTACTCCCAAACAAACGGGAGGCATCACAGTTCCAGCTCTTAGTAGCCCGTCTTCCCTTGGGGAGGATGCCAGAACACACACACACACACACACACACACACACACACTCGCTCAGCTGGAAACACTGCAGGCCCACTGGAAGTGCAGGGGAGGGACGAGACGTGCTCGAAAGGGATTTTCACAACTAAATCCCGGTGATATCTGGTTTCAGCCCCTCGAGACATGTCTTTGATACTTTCTCTATAGGATGCTTTTACTTTTATTGGATTTGAGAAGCTCACTTGGTTCGAATCTACATTTTATTCATCGGGCCGAGAGCCGAAGTGAGCTGTGTAACGAGCTCCAATTCAAAACCGTGCAAGAATTGCCAGAGAAGCCTCCACAATCTCCCCGGGACTATTTAAAGATCACGGCAGAAAGAAGAAGCTCGGAAACCAGAACATGATCTCGGGAATTAAATCGAGAGCTTTACTTGATATTTATACACAGTGTCTTTTTTTGATTGAATCCAAATTGAGTCGTGTCCAGTGCCCTGTCGCTCACACTGATGTCCTGTTTCCAGACGGATCAACATTGGGTCGCGGTACCAGGCAGAGGTTCCGGAGCTGAGGCAGCGGTCAGGTGTCGAGCTCGATCCCCATCGAGCCGATCTGGTTTGGTCTCCGTTGAACGAGCTGCAGGAAAAACCGGACTTCCATCAGAAAGGTAAGAGTAGCTAACGCAGTGTTTCACAAGCGTTACATCACCGGATACAAGGGGGGGGGGGGGCAGTCATTTGGTTGCGCAGTTTCGAATTTATTTACTTTATTGATTTTAATATCACGTGGTAGTAGTTAAAAACAAAGTGTCAGTTTCAACTCAGTTTGAGACACAAGTCGGTTATTTCCTTGTTTTCAAAATACAGAAGTATCTCTGTTATCACATCTGAGATGGTGTTTTCAACAGTTTATGATCGAGCTGATGCACAGTCAGCAATTTAAAAAATGAAAACCCACAGAAACACTGTCAAGAGAGGTTGTAGGTCTGGACAGGACCTGATCAAATCCCATAAAACTTCACATTTATTCCGTTAAATATCGTTATAATCTTCATTTTCTCTCTTACAAACATTTTCACCGTCGTGTGCAACATAATAACCAAGGTCAACATTGATCTGTGTCTCTTTCAGTGGAAGATCTCATGCACCTGGCCTGCTCCAGTGTTCTGTGTGGAGGGGGCACCAACCAGGAGCTGGCTCACCATTGTCTGTACGAGTGCAAAGGCGACATAATGGTGAGTGCGACAGAACAATCCTCATTGAGCGGCCGGGGGGGGGGGGGGGGGGGCGCAGGGAGTCGCGTTATTATCAAGAAAAATTAACACAAAAAAAGCAAGTCATTTAAATAAATAAATTATAGTACTTTTGGATTATATTGTGTTTGTTTTTTGTGAGGCCTAATGCACACTTCACTCATGATTATATTTGTTATGTACGTGACAGTTCATAGAGTTCAATGTCTTTGCTTTGCACCTGGACAGAAGCTCACTGCTGCAGTGGAGCCGGGTTCTGCTTTGCTTTCTGCACAAGTGTCCGTGTGTGTTTGCAGGAGCTGGTTTCTACAGGCGGGTTGAGGGATCACAGAAATCTACGACCACAGCTTGATTTCTGTCGGTGAAACCTGATATCTTGATTTCCTGGGACAGGAACCAGGACAAAAACAAAAAAAATGTGACAAGGCGTTGCTTCAAATTTCTCACGGGAAAACATGCAAGTGAAAATAAAAAAAGAAAAACGACACGTGGGAGAGGAGACAGAACGATGACTGACCGGCTGGATGTAAACGCAGAGTTGAATGTGATCAGGCTGATGCAGTGCACATGCCTCTGACTTCCTGCCTGAACCCGGCTGCCTCTCAGGTTACCTTATCTGAGCTCTGAGTGATTAGAGAACAGCGGTGACTGATGTGTAGGATTTCACTTTGCTCTGCCCTGAAACTCTGTGGCGGCCTGAGATGACTGGGACGGTGAGACGGTTTGAATATGTAGCCGGAGGCAGAGAGAAGCTGCAGCGTGTGGAGCAGAGGAGCTGCACAGGCTGCAGGAGAGCAGAGTGAGGAGGCAGGTTCACTCACTGTCAGGAAATCATTTTGAAATTGATCTGTAGTTAAATTCATCTGTGAAGCCAAAAAAGCTCTAAATTCTGAAGTTAAAGCTTCTTAGTTGTGAGGATCATCTGCTTCTCTTTGTTCTCTGTTGAATTTAACTTTAAATATTTTTCTACTCTGGAAGGATTGAAGATGTCAACCCAGGTTTTTGTCCACCTTGTTATGAGATGTCTTCATCTTTAAAATGATGAAGACAAGAGAACAATTTAAATTAAATAACAGAGACATATAAGCAAATAATTGATATAAAACTACAGAGAACACATAATGCACCTTTCATTACAGACGGAAATATTATCTGTGAGACACTTACTAGAGTAAAGTGCTGAGGCCCAGGACGACTGCACACGGATGTTTACTGCACTTGTGCATTATTTATAAGGACATATTGACATATTTATGTATTTATAGACTTGTTGTAGGTTTTTAGGCTAGTATGGTTAACGGTATGAGTATAGTTATATATCATTTATACCACTAACCTGATGAGGGAAATGTTTTCTACTCTCTGGATTCCAGGTGAAATCCCCAGCACTGTGCAGCAGATTGTTTTTGCTGCAACTGTACTTTGGTTTTCATGCATGTGGTCGAGTTCTGCACGTATTCCTCAGCTGCATTGGAAAGCAGCAAGATTTCAGGCCCTAGCAACCAGCACTGGTCCAGCGTTGTCAAGGAAACCACGAGGGGGTGGGGGGGTGTGTGTGTGTGTGTGGGGGGGGGGGGGGGGGGGGGGGCTGTCAAAGCACCCACTCTCTGCAGCGGTCCGACTCTGACTGCTGCCTTTTCAACATTCACACTCTGTTTCTTCTCAAACACCTCAAAGTCTTTTTTTCCTTGGTGATGCCAGATGGCGAATCATCATCATCATCATCATAATAATCATATGCACCCTGGAAATTGATACTTGCAGGAAAATGAGAGCGATGGTTATCTCTCTTCCCCGGTGACCTGTGAGATTCACGGCTCAGTGTTTTTTCATCTCTAGGTGTATGAAGCACAATCAGATCCCCAGTCAGCTGGTTTGGCAGCGGCCTCCTGTTGTATAAAGGCTCAGAGGAATCACTGTGTGTAAAGTTTACCTCATTTGAAATTCACATTTTAAATATTGTTTTTTGTTTTCTTTCAGGCTGCTCTGTCGCTCCTGATGCTGAGGAATCCAATTTTCCCAAAGTCTCATCGTCTGACAGACTTCCACTACTCAGGTAAGTCTTATGAAAACACAACTAATGGGTTTTAACATGTTTTTTTTACCTAATATAACTGGATGAGATTTAATTTGCAGCTGAAACAAGTTGCAAGTTATTGATTTAACTAAATAGCAAATACTCCCAAATTCAAGTTTTTCTTAAAATATTATGTTTGTTATTGTTCCTTTTCAGTATTTTTCACATGCTTTATCGACATAGTCAGCTGACCCATTGATATGATTGCACTTGTGAATTAAAGCTCTACATTAACATCTTGTTGTCGTTACTTTGAGACCAGTACATTTCCAGTAACAGAAGGTTCACTGGAATTTGTCAGTGTCGGAACATTTCTCTGCATCCTTATCTCCTTAACTGATAAACTCCACCCGGCTGGCGCTCCAACGAAGTTCAGAGCAAACGAAAACAAACACTTTCCAAACCGAGTTAAACTCCGTGTTTGTGTTTTTTTATATTTGCGCCTCACGTTCTTAATCCGAGAGAGAGCCTTTCTGACTTATAGAGACCAAACAGTGATGATTTATCTAAGCTGCTGCCTCTGAGCTGTGGCAGCTGCAGGAGAGAGAGTGAGGCGTGGGTGGTGGTGGGGGTGGTGGTGGGGGGGGGGGGAGAGGAGACTGTGGAGGATTGTCAGGGTCAGCATGATGAGGCAAGGAGGGGAACAGGGAGGGGCTTTACTGTATGTGGTTAATCCAGAGCAGAAGACAGGAGAACCATTGTTAATCAAGTGATTTGAGTGAATGTGTGTGTGTGTGTGTGGATTTAAGGGGGGGTTGGACTGAACTTGTCTCCACACACACAAACAGAGACACACTCACACTCACAGAGACACACTCAGTCTCACACACACAGAGTAAAGCAGGATACTTGTGTAATTAAACTGGTCACTAACACACTGCATCTCTCTCCTCCTCTGTCCTCCTCTGTCCTCTTCTGTCCTCTTCGTCTCCTCCTCTGTCCCTCCTCTGTCCCTCCTCTGTCCCTCCTCTGTCCTCCTCTGTCCTCCTCTGTCCTCCTCGTCTCCTCCCTCAGGATCCGACAGCTGGACGGCAGCTGAGAGACGCCAGTTCAACAAAGGCATCACCGCGTACAAGAAGGATTTCTTCATGGTGCAGAAACAGGTACGAGTGAAGCTTTCAGACAAAAGGTCGGCAAAAATAGCAAGTACTGATTCGAGTCATGTTAACGACTCTGAAACGCCCAAGTTTAACGGTGTCCTCCCCCCCCTCTGGCGGGGGCAGGGGGGGGGGGGAGGAGTACAGTCACTCTGGAACAATGTTTCCTTCCCATTTAATCATTCGCTGTGTCACAGTCAATTACCGCTTCTCCACAACAGAGGAAAACTATTTCGTGTTCTTATCCGAAACCACTTCACCGAACAAGGACGCGGCCAAATTAAATCAGTGTTAGTTTCACGGTCTTCTACCAAATCAGAGACTTTAAAGTTTTGACTCGTGAATCAGCTTGAGGCCTTCGTCGTTTGAGAAACTGTAATTAGATATTTTCTAAAGAGTAAGAGAAGTAATTGATAAATAGATCAATAGAAGAGATCCGGTGTTTTGATAAGTGATTTAAAGTGCTGTCACATTTTATGATTTCACATTTTCAAATGTAAGAATTTTATGCTTTTATCTTTAAGTAAACTGATGATCCTACGTATATTTCAAAGATGAGACAAAATAATCTGCACATTATATTATAACTGATAATCTGCATCCCGTTGCAATTAAGGGACTTTGTGCATGTATTTTTCTGCTGCTCACTGTTTACTTATCCACAGAATGTGGTTGTAGCATCTTAAAACTCCAGTAACATTGTGTGTGTTTGTGTGTTTGTGTTTGTTTCTGATAGGTGACCACGAAGACAGTAGCACAGTGTGTGGAGTTTTACTACACGTACAAGAAACACGTGAAGATCGGCCGCAGCGGGGCGCTGATGTACGGGGAGGCGGAGCCGCTGGACAGCAGGAGCACAGAGGAGGAGACGGACCAGAAGGTCAGTGACACTCAGTGATCTCCTGCTGCAGTGTGACACTGTGAAGACATTTACATTGTGTAGCACTGCTCTAGTGTTCAGCACCACTCCACACGTCACATTCTCACACTGGGGCAACTTGGGGTTAAGTGTCTGGCCCAAGCACACTTAGACACGTGAACTGGAGGAACTGGGAATTGAACCACCGACTCTCTATTGCAGAGAGAATCTTACAAGATGTGAAACAACTGCGTTTTCATGAAGATGTGAAACTGCTCGGTGTCGTTTCATTTATCAAAAAAAAAAAACACACACACACTCTCACCATTTTGTATCTAGGGGAATAGAACTGATGCAGATATTTCTTTCCACCACAGAAACATTGCAGGTACAGTTAGTTTCCAGCTACGTGCACATATAGTAACAAGATTGAAACTTTCTCACACCTTTCAACGACCCACTTCTCTCGCAGCATTCACTGCATATAATTAAAAAAGCACAAATACTTTAAAGCCAATTTTCACAGAGGCAGCAGCAGTGTGAAGGGTCACATGTATAACACACATCTATAACACATCTATAACACATCTATAACACTCTCCAGAGTCCTATATGTATCTTATATATATAACGGCTCCAGAGCTTTATAAATGAGCACGCTGCCGTCAGCTTCTCTCCCAGAGTCTTATCACCTCATTCCTCCCTGCAGGTCTCTCACAGGCTGGAGCCCCAGCGGGAGGAGGACAGCAGGAAGTGGGAAGGGTCAGCTGACAGGAAACAGGATGTGGGCTCCACCAGAGTGTCGCAGCCGCTGCAGCCCACCGAGAAAGTGAGTGAGAAATTTATCGTCACAAAATGATGCAGAGGAACCAAAACTAAATATTCTGGAATATTCTTTCATTCATGCACGAGTTGGGAAATAGAAAGAAGCTGCAGCTCTGATTGTTGTTGTCAGAGGGGAACTGAGTTTGTGTGTGTTTGTGTGTGCGTGTGTGTATTAACGCAACATTCTCACGCACTCCTCTGCCTGAAGCCGTTGAACTGATTCTATTCAGACGTTTTCATTTTCTCACAACGTCACGTTTGTCTCTCCAGCTCCTCCTCATGTCACGTTCACTGACCACAGTTATTCTGAGCTGCACAGATTATTTGTTTGCTCCCCGGTCTGTTTGTGCAGTGAAGATGTTGCAAGAGGCTTCTGACTGGTTCTCCTCCCTTGGCAGCAGATCATTGTTTCACAAGCGTCAACAAACTATCACAGACACTTTTTTTTTTTTATGAAGGCTGAATAGCTAGTCTGCAAACAACTGACATGGCACCAGACACACTCTACAGACGTCATTACATGTTGTAAAGGAGTATTTAATTGTGTGAGTATTTAAATTTTGAATACAACACAACCCACACTCTACAAATGTCCTCATAAATTTGTACAAACTTGTTCTATAGTACTTGGCTACTTATAAGCCAAGTACTTTAGTGTTGGCTTATGAACTACTATTATAAAAGAGACATTAGAGACATGAGGTCATTCGTATAATGTTTAAACACAAACTCACACTTTCATTGTCAGATAAACATATTTTGAAAAGTCTGTGCAGGACAAAACAAACGTTCCAAAGCAACAACAGCAAAGTAAACAATGAAAAACAAAGGAGTTTTTTTTTAGGACCAGCGTGACTTGACCCTTGAGAGAAACCTCAGTTGTCCTCGTCCCACTTTTGTCCTTTTGAACTCTGCCCTACTTGTCCCGCTGGACGTGTGTTGGATTTGCTGCCCCCTGCTGGATGGTCGAGAGTAGAGAACTTTGTCAGCTTCTCTGGATTGTGCAACTCCCCATTATATCTGTCAGTAAACAGTGACTCAGCGAAAAGTGCTTCTCCTCTGTAGTTTCCACTGCTTCTCCCCGTTCCGTGCCCCCGTGTTGTTGTTGTTGTTGTTGTTGTCCAGGCGTTTATCTGTGTTTACTTAAACCCTGCGTCCATGTGTTTGTTTCCTGGCACACGCTCACATGCCAGTGTAACGCTACCCGACATGAGAGCAGATCGTAAAGCAGCTCCGGGCTCATTGTCTTCCTCCTAATTGCTCTCAGTGTTAAACCTGAGCTGTTGTTGTTGTTGTTGTTGTTAACGGCTCCTCTCTGCTTTGCAGCCCGGGACCGTCCTGATCATGAAGGGCCAGGAGGACGCCGGGAGGGAGAAGCCTCCGCCCCGGGTCGTCCACCCCCCCCACCCGCCTGCACCCGCCTCCAAGCCGAGCCGCGAGGACAGCGCCCGGCGGACGAGCCCCGCGGCGCCCGCCAAAGTCCCCGCGGCTCCGGAGGGAGAGTTCCCCTGCAAGAAGTGTGGCAGGTCGGTGAAGAGACGCCATGACTCTGTTTACTTAGTGGAAAGAAGACGGCTCTTACTTCAGTTCCATAAGCAGCTGAACATTGAACTATCTAGATGTAAAATAACATGACATGAGGAGAACTAAACACTCTCTTTTAAATACCCCCCCCCCCACACCCCCGGCTCAAAGCGTGCTAGTTATAGATCTACCATCTCTAGAGTCTGATGAGTAACGATACAGGAAGTCCAGTCAGGCTCATCAGTCACTGGCAGATATCACAGGGTTCAGATGGAAGAGAAGAGTTTGTCCAAGTTCACGTGGCTGCAGACGCATCATGTTAATGATCCGAGTCTCTTTTCTCTAATAACTGTAAACTAAATATCTCCAGGTTCTGAACTGTGGCTCAGGCAGAATTTATAATTCATGTCCATCATAATGGAAACTTATATTTCACCCCCAAAACAATTCTGTGACTCCATCAAATAGTACTAAAGACAGGGTTCCTACGGTCATGAAAAACCTGGGAAAGTCATGAAAAAGAATAAAATCCCAAATGTTTTGGAAAAGTCATGGAAATTTGTTATATTCATATTTCCATGTCGTTCATTTACGCTGAGTTTTAAATAATTAATATGCTTTTAAAGAAATACGCTCAAAATATAAGCAGGCATACTTGGGTTTGTGTCATTTAAGGTTTACTGTATGCCTTGGAATTCTCATTGTTAAATTAAATACCACATTATGTCACTTTTTCGCGTATACACCGAGATTTCACAAAATGTTCGGTCATGGAAATTTGGTTTAAAGTTATTGAACAGTCATGAAAATCCATTGGTCAGAATGTGTATGAAGCCTGTAAAGATGGAGACCTTTGTTTCTTTTTCTTTTCTTTCTCTCTCTGCTCCTCGTGATGTCCCTCCCGACCCCTCTGACCTTCTCCTTCTTCCTCCTGCAGGATCTTCTTCAAGGTGAAGAGCCGCAGCGCCCACATGAAGAGCCACGCCGAGCAGGAGAAGAAGGCGGCGGCTCTGCGGCAGAAAGAGGCCGACGAGCGAGCGGCGGCGGCGAAGGCGGCGGCCGACGCGGCGGCTGCTCTGGCGGCTCGGCAGCACAACGGGACCCGGCAGCTGGGCGGGGGGGACAGCACCAACGACGACTCGTCGGACAGGGACGACGAGGACGACGCGGACTGGCAGTGAGAGGACGGACACACACTCTGACTGTTGATTGGCTGGTTCTCTGGGAAGCGGACGAGGACGGATCCCCCCCGGTGGACAGATCGCTGAGCAAGACGACTTCCGTTGCTCTGCACATTCAGGGACAGACTTCCCTCCTGCGTACGTGACTGAGTGGGAATGTGTGGAGTGAGTGAGTGAGTGAGTGTGTGTGTGTGAGTGTGTACTGTGTGTGCGTGTGTGTGTGTACTGTGTGTGTGTGAGTGTGTTTCTCACCAACGCCCCTTTACTCTGCTTGAAAAGCTTTTCAGGAGTTACCTCTCTTGGTCACAGGGCTCAGTCAAATCAAAGCCATGCCGCCCCCCCCCGCTCGGCACTGTCCTGCCCGCCACGCCCACTCCCACGCCCACCCCCAGGCCACGCCCACCCCCAGGCCACGCCCAGGCCCAGGCCCAGGCTGCGGCCCTCCTCAGCACTTTGAGTCTCGCCCCGCTTCGTTTGTCCGGCGTGAAACTTGTCCCTCCTCCTCCTCCTCTTCCTCCTCCTCCTCCTCCTCCTCCTCCTTTTTCAAACCCTTGGATGAGCCACGGCGCGTCTGCTCGAGCTGCCCCCCCGACTGTCATCGAGTTTTGACTTTCTGAACCTTTGGAATCTGACAGCTGGAGGTGGCGAGGCCAATCAGAGGAGGCTCTCGCTGTCGGTTTCTCTGCACTAAGACGGACAGACTGACGGAATGGACAGCCCCCCCCCCCCCCCTGCCCCCCCGGCTGCCGGACTCTTCCTCAGACGCGTGGCGTGCTCCGATCGGGTCCCGTCTCCTCTGTGAGTCGTTCCTCTGGGCGTCAGTTCTGTGAATCCCCCCCCCCCCCCCATGTCACTTTTTACAGTTCACCGTTTGCTCCTCACGGTTGATGCCTTGGATGTTTTGATAACTTTTATCTGGAAATGACAATCAATTTTACACTGTTGTTGTTGTTGTTTTTATATAAATATATATATATATAAATATGCAGGTGAACGTTACTTTTTCTGCCTGTGTAGCTAAACATGGTTATTGTTGTTGTTTTTCCTGAAATGTTCTTGTTGATGATTATTAATATTATTATTATTATTATTATTATTATTATTATATTCTGTTTTGGGCTGCAATTGAATTGAGCGCTTTTTACCGGTCATGTCCATAACTTTTTCTCTTTTTTTTAAAATTTTATTTAAATGAAAAACTAAAATAATGCTACTTGCTGCCTGTTTTGGAGGGGGGGGGGAAGCCAGATGTGACGAAACGGCAGAAACGTATGTGCAATAGAAACCAGTTGACCCCCAGTTACCAGAGCGTCCAGCCCCCCCCCCCCCCCCCCTCCTATGTGTTGGATGCCTCGCTGTCAACACAGTAGCTGATCGACTCTGCAGGTCTCTATAGATGCACACAACGTGGCGGGAAAGACGACAACAGCACAAACTCATTCAACAAACAAGTTTTGGAAATAAATAGGCATAAGTGACTGTGGTTTTTTTTTTTCTTGATATTAATAATAATAATTTACTTTCGGTAAAACCAAACCCAACTCAAATCTTCAAGTTATTTTTCCACTTCTAGACGGACGAGTTCAACAAGTTTCCTCTCGACCGCGACAGTCGAGTCAGTTTTCAGATTTTTGTTATTGTAGACATGTCTGTCAATTTTTTCAGTAATTTATTCATCATCACATCAGAAAAGAGAGAGAGAGAGATATTGTTCAACGGAAACCAGACAAAACCGAAATGTCACAGAGCGTCAGAAAGTTCCTACGAGACATTTTGACCCAGATATCAACATCTACTGTTTCACACAGACTGTTAATAGTTGTGAAAAAAATACACAACACAATCCAAACCGGCACTAAGAGAAACTTTACTGTAACACACACATAATCCATCATCAGTGTTACTCTCCACAGACTGTTAAGAATCACTAAGAAAATAGAAATGAGGAATTCTGGCATTTTCTTTATTTTTCTGAACCAAATATCTACATTTCACACTTTCTGTTGACGACAAATAATTTACTCACAAAAATTGCAAACCCACGTTAAATGCTGCAACATTCTTAACTGCAAACCAGACTGAGGTCAGATTTTATATTTGACACCTTCAAAATGTTGATAATAAATAATTTACTTAAAAAAAATAATTTAAAGTCAATAAGAAATAGAATTCCTGGCTGCAAACCACCATTAAGTCAGATTTTGTAGATTCCTGAAACATTCTGAGTGCAGAGATGTTTTATTATTATTATAGTTAGTGCGTAAAACCAGATTCTACTTTTGTGCTAATCTCACTTGGGTCAAAGTTTACAGGTTTTTATCAGAGATTCGATTCGAGACGTGAAACTTAAAATGCTCTGTTGCTTTTAAAAACTCAAATCAACATCTACAATGTTTGAGTTTTTACACAAGTGTTCAGTTTTGACAGTAAATTATTTAATATCAAAGAACAGAGATAAAGAGGCAGAAGCATAATTTTCTTCAAAACCACACATAAGGAACATTTTCCCAGTAAAGCCCTTTTGAGCGATATGTGAGGTGTCTGAATTCCAGTTAGAACCTGGACTATGTGGGTCGGCCGTCGCCCCAGGGCCACACGCCTCTGCTTGTGTTCACATTGAGGGAAACTTAAATAATTCAATGAAAGAAAATGTGCAAAATATAGCAACATTATATAAATACAAGTCTGCTGGAGCCTGGTGGTGGTTTGAGAAAGAATCTAACACATCAAACCTTCCCTGTGTGTGGTACAAGTGAGTGTCAGCCCAGTGTTTACACACGTCACACCCACAGTGTGTATCTATGGTCTCCTGTTGTTGTGTCACCCTGTTGCTGATAGCAGCCAGCGAGGCGCTCGATGGAAACACGGTGTTTTGATTCCTCTCGCTCGCCCACATATCTCCACGTTAAGCCCCTCGGCCCCGAGCCAGCTTCTGTCCCCGCTGCAACAGATAGGTTAAAGGGTTATTTTCCTTTAAAGGGCAAACCACAGCGGGGAGTTGGGGGAGAAACGGCTCCAATTACCAGTTACTCCACAAGTTAAACCTGGGTCTATGCACAGCCTGTGTGTGTGTGTGTGCGTGTGTGTGTGTGACTGCTCGAGGTCAAATGTTTATCCGTATGCCAGTCAATGAGAAAAACAAGTTGTGCAGACTGTTCACGTTTGGTAATGTTAATTTATATATCTCCTTTTTGTTTGGGCTCAACTCGAGGTTCTCGCGAAGGGGGGGGGGGGGGGGGGGTTGTCATGTAAAAAGGAATTTCAAGCTGTTTTAAAAGTAGAAGTGACGATGAGGCCAATGTCCTCGTTTCATCCTGATGGTTCATTAAGGGACATTTTCAGGGTCAAAGGTTTATTTAGCTAAAAGATTAGAAGATATATATATGGATGAAAATCTATGTTGCAGACTTTCTATGCTATTTTCATATGGGGTTCACACTATAGGGAAAACAGAACGGAATCTCAAGTGCTTTTTTTTGTTTTTTTTTCTAGTGTAATTTATTTGTTTTGATTTTTACCACCTGTGTTTTTAGTAATGATTCATGAAGCACTGTATATTAAAGTTTTAAAATATTCAGCAGGACTCTGGACGTGTCTGTGTTGTTGTTGTTTTTTCTCTTATCCAACACAACAGATAACTTTGTCACGGATGTTGATTCAGGTTGAGTTGTACTGACCTACACAGACCAGTGGGTGGCGCTGTTGTGAAACCAGCTGGTGGGTTTCTTTACAAACTTCACCAAACTCCCTCAGAACATTTTGGAACTGTTCCTCCTCCGTGAGTAAAACACAAAAGGACACATAACAACGTGCTTTTCTCTTCATTATTTATTCATAATAGTCTATAACTTTTGATAAAATACACTTTGCTTACAAGTGATGATTACTATATTACATTCAACCAGAGTTTAAAATGGAGACAAAATGACACGAGACACGTTTAAAAAAAAAAATTACAAATTCACCTGTAGTGACGAACGTGACATTTTAAAAAATAAACGGTGATGGTAGCTTCTAGGTGCACACACACACACACACAGACACACACACACAGGTGAGTTTGACAGTGACCTTGAGGAGGAGGAGGAGGTGGAAGAGGAGGAGGAGGACTGCTCCTGGGTCATGTTTCATGTTTCAGTCATTATCAGAGATGTGAGCTGCCGTTTCTGCTAAGTTTGAATATCTTCGTTAACTTTATTGTCACAGTCGTCCCCCCCCCCACACACACACACACACACACACACACTTTTCTACCATCACGTTCCACCAAGCGAAGACCTAACTATTCAAAGAGGGGGATAGTGAATTAGCTTTGTGTTAGCAGAATCAGTTTATTTTTAGTGACGTGACTAAACTACATCAGTGGAAACTTCTCCAGATTCTAGCTCTACCATCTGGAAACCAACTTCTCTACCAACAACACAACTCCAACTCCTTTATACCAGAGACCATCAAATATTGATCTGGGATTAATCCACTCAACTAAAGATTGTGCTTTGAGCTACACACATTTTGTTTTCATTGGGTGATGACACAAAGGTAGATGACTACAACACATTGGACGACTCCTCTATGGAAAAATACACAGAATGAATGGATGTGTTTAAAAACTTGGGTCAGAGCGAGTCTCTGTCCGGGGGTCTGTCCGCTCACCACTAGATTATTGGAAAAAGCGTACAGCCAATATATTATTATTAATATTATTATAGTAAATACCCTGTTGATTTGTCAAAAACAATTAGCAAATAGATTTTTTTTATTTATATTAAAATATATTAATTAAAATATATTACTTTGATTAACTAGTCAGACATTAAAAACAAGTTCGGATTATTTTTTTGTTTTCTTAAGGTGACTTTGGCATATTACCTTGGAAATGATTACTATAAAAAAAGATTACTTTGCATCACTGAAATATAAATGATGCATTTTAAATTTCAGTAAAAACAAGCACCCGGAAAAAACCTGCGGCAGGAACACTTCACACTGGCCTTCCTGCACATTAATGGGTTTGTTGTGTTGACACGATCATAAAGCACGTGCTGGTTCACTGTTGTACACCACACACATTGTGCGTGACACAGCATCATTGTGTGCTTGTAACACTTCATTAAACCACATTAACACGGCCTCCGTTTGCAGGAAAGAGGACGTTTGAAACGTCGCACCTTCCTGTTAGTCGGTGTCACGTCCAAATTATTCCTCTCAAAACGTGCTGCGCTGACTCGGGTCAGAATAAAGCATTTTAGCACAATTTACTTATTTTTCTCCCTCTCAGTTTTCCACAGTGAAAATCATTTTTTGTAAATAAACAAGCTGGATATGCTCGAGCGAAGTGTACTGCACCGATAAAATAAAATCTTTCTACATCTAGGTGTATATATATCATACATGAGCAAATATGTACAGTGAACAACCCCCCCGCTGTCGAGTGTTTTACTTTGCCACTGCTGATCCATGTGTACAGACACACACAAGCACGAGGAAACCCATATCCAGACGATATCTACACACGTTTCGGGGTAAAAATAAAAGCAGGTTCATACGATAGGAAGTGACGTCACATCTCAACCATGAATGGAAAAGACTTGATTTGTAAAAACGTTTTTTTTTAAAACATATATATATATATATTTATATAAATGATTCTTCTTCTTCCGTGTGTTTGGATTTAAGTGCTGTACACAGTCATCCTCTCGTCTCCAGGTGGTTTTCAAGTGCTTCAACCTTCAGCAGTTAAAAACAACGCGATCGTTGATTCTTATAAAGTCACCGTTCAAAAAAATTCCATATTATTAATATTCTCCATCTAAAACTATACACGTTCTGAATCTGAGTGTGTTCAGTACTAAATGTAGAGTTTTTATAATAAAAATAGTTACTGTAAGTTGCACTTCCCTGCCATGCGTGCAGAAATGCCGAATAGGAGTTTCTCTACAACCCATGATTATCATAAGCGCCCTTTTTTTTGCCTTTTAATCGCGACTGATTAGGTCCAATAGTAATAATAATAAAAAGTGTAAGTCTAACACACAACAGTCATTACGTTCTACAAAAATATCAACATTCATTTTCCCTCCTTTTTTAGAAACTACACACACACATATACATATAAATATATGTATATATATATATATATATATATATATATATTATATCCTAGCCAAGTGCAAACATTGCCAGATTGTATCTTTGTCACACATCTGACACTTTACTCATCTGATTGGAAACTGATTCGACCTTTCTACACAAACGATTGCACAAAACAACTTCTCTCAGACGTTGGTGAAACAAAAGACCATCCAGTGTAAATCCTTAGCTTTCCAACAGCGACCACACACACGCTCACACACACGCACATACACACACACATACACACACACGCTCACACACACTCACACGCACACACGTGCTGGCTGTTTTCTCTGGAGCGTGGCGAACATGCTTCATCCCGTTCTGCACCGATCCTGTATGAACCGCCTCAGGTTCAGCTTCAGGTCATCGAACCACTAAACACGAGACGCACAGGTTGGAGGGGCCGATGCAGTCGTCATGGCAGAAGGCGCCGCAGCCTTTGCACATGATCATGGCCTTCAGGCGGCAGTAACATTTAGACTGCACCTCCTCCATGTTGGAGCCCTCGATGAAGGACTGCTCAGGCGAGGGCTCGCCCTGGCCGCTGTGGTCTAGCGGGTGACCGGCGGGTATGGTGGTGACGGTCACTGAGAAGGACATGACGCTGCCGTGGACGCCGCTGCCGTCGGCCTCGGACGGGGACGTGGAGGAGCAGGTGCCGGGGGGGTCACGGTTCAGAGTGTGAGGTACGGACATGCTGATCGTGCCACCGAAGCACGAAACAGGTTCCTGGTGATCGAGCGTCCTCTGGGTTTGGAAGGCCGGCGGCTGCTGGTGACCGGCGTCCACTTGGGTGAGATATGGCTCGGAGTTTCCTTGATTACTACTGCAGAGCTGGAGGTGCCTTCGGTGGGACTGGGGAAAGGGACTGGTGTCTTTGGCTGTCTCACTGGTGCTGCTGTGGTCGGAAGCAGCTGCACCGTCCTCTGATCCAGGCTCAGTTTTCACATGTGGAAAACTCGCTGCTTCTCCTGCCTCGGTTGACGTGACTCCCTGCGGCTCCGTTTTAATCCCGGGAACAGGAGAGAAAACTTTCCTGACTGGTTCTTCTTCCTTCAGCACCGGCTCTACTTCGAGGTTTTCACTTTTTAAACCGAACACAGACGTGTTGGGGATGGCAGACTGATGCAGTCGTTTACTCTCTGGTCCTCGGCCGTACGTGGACACGTTGAGCAGGTAGTGTCCTGTCATGGCGGGCCTGGGAATCCTCTTACGACCCAAAAAGCCAACGCAGATCCTGGCCTGATGATCCTCTGCATGCACCAGTGGATGGGCCTTGAACTGAGGCCCCAACACTCCATAGGGCTGGGGCTGCTGGACCTTCCTCTGCATCAGCGCCTGGAGGATCTGTTCCTGAGTCTCCTTGTCAGGAAGCTCCCTGTGATGTCTCGAGTATTCAGAGAACACTCCAGCTCGTGCTGCTGTGTTGAACTGGTGGGACATGTGCACATCAGCCCTGTGCTCAGCAGAGTGGGACGTCTTCCCCTTACTCCCAGAGGGTAAGTTGGCCATCTCCACTTCCACCCTGGACAGTGGCTTCGGGAGGATTTGCTCCAACGGAACCTCTTTGCCCTGCAGGAGCTGAGTGACCAGTGGGTTGTTGGCCGGGATGCAGGAGCTGGTCCTGGTTGAGGATCCACCAGGAGCTGGGTTCTCCGGTCCCTTGGGTTGCACAGATAAAGATTGTGTTGAAGTATTTTGAGGTTTGTTCGAATGAGATGTGTGAGACGCGTTTGGGCTAATGTGAGTAAAGGAGTCCTGTGGTCGAGAAGGAGGAGGACTGCTCTGATGGCCGGGGGTGGAGGTGGATTGTAACCTGGTTGGTGTCTGTGGGGATGTTGGGCAGGACCTGGGTGAAGGATGCGTCTGCTCACCACTGCCTCCTCCCGGCCCCGGGCCTGGCACCGCTCCCTTCGACGCAGACGACACCGCGGCGGCTGCTGTTCGCTGTGCTCGGGCCAGCTGAGCTTTGGCTTTGATGTCCGCCAGAGTGCGAGCACCAGTGCGGCCCGGGCTGCTGAGCGGGGCGGGGACCGGGGTCCGGGGTGAGACCTGGCTGGGGGACACAGGAACGGAAAGGAGTCTGGACACTTGGATCTGAAACGGGAGAAGGAAGACATGTTAGAGAACGATTTCTAGATATTCTTATACATACTAAATGAGAAACTAAACATTTCTCCACAGTAGCTCAAAGAAGTGCTCCAGACGAGACTAACCTTGAGTGGTGGAACCCTCGGATTGGTCGATGCCGTCGGTGTCGCAGGGCTGGATATGGACGATGCTGACGGGGAGACGGAGGAGACCGAAGACACGGAGGACACTGAGGACATCCGTGGTCTTTTCTCTGGTGTCAGCTCAGCCTCCGTCTCACTGACAGATTTTCTTTTCAGCGGCTCCGCGGGGCCACCGGGCTCCGGGAGGACCTCTTCGCTCTCGGCAGGTTTAACCACAGCCATCGGTTGATCCACCGGTGGATCCTGCTTTAGCTCTGAACTGCCCTTTGGCGGGGGAGGGCTCTTCTTCACAGGTGACGGGGGGAGATTGGGTTTCTCCTCCTTCACTTCTTCTTTAGGCTCCTTCTCAGGCAGCGCAGCCACCGCTCTCCTCTCAGTCCGACTCTCGGCTGCAGGTGTTCTCACTGCAGGTGTTGTCTCCGTCTGTGCCGTGGCGCTCAACCTCCGCTCCTCCGCGTACTGGGAGCGCCGGGTCTTCATGGGCTCTGTGGCGGCCACTGGCTCTCTGGCAGCGGGCGATGCTTTCTGAGGCTCCAGCGACGATGCCCGTGTTGTCTTCACGTCTTTAGCAGCAGCATCGGTCTGGCTGCTCTCCTTTCTGCCCTTGGCTTCCTCTGATGCCTGAGTGGCCAGTCTTGTCTGATGGGGGGGGGGCTGGGGCCTGGCAGACGCCTGATTCTGATCAGCCTTCGTCAGCTCTTTGGATTCTTCATAGCTGAGCCCAGAACTGAACAGAGAGGAGAGTCGGAAAACAGACAAAGGTCAAATGTTATTTATTTATTTACCGCTGAGGTTTTAAAAGAAAACGTTAGCAAAACAAAACAACATTTGTTTGTATTTGTGGGGGTTAAATCCTACATCTCATCCAACTCTGAATTAATGCTACTACTTGGTAAAAATGGATTTCTGAAATTAGCTTTAAAAGAAAATATCTTATGAATAATGTGTTTTATTTGGAAAAAAATTGTCTTTTGGCGTCTGGAAAATCAAAAGAAATGATCAAAATTAAAATGACTCCGGGAGAACCTACCTTTCACCGTAATAGTTTTCGAAGAAGGCCTCCTTCCAGAGCTCGACTTTCTTTTCCTTCTCCACTTCTTGACGCATTCGTAGCTGCAACTCCGGCGTGAATTCTCCTGTAACGAAAACATTTAGAAAATTCGTTTTTAAGATGACATGTTTCTATAAATTCTGTTAATTCTCTGCAATCATCAGTTGAAAGAAATTCACACATACCCTCAGACAGTCTCTCCTTCCAAGACTGAGCCGCTGATGTGAAGAACTCGTTGTTTAATGCAGAACTAGTGACCTTGAGAAGTCCGTCCATACAAGCCTGAGGAGAGGAGGCACAATGTTATGACACAATCTACATCTCTGTGTCAGCACCTCGACTCATTGAGATACTTCAATATATAAAAATGATCATTTAGAAGAAGCGTTAAAAGGTTGAGAGCCACCTGCCGGTCAACTTCAGGCAGAAGTTTGAGCAGCCTCTGCTGGCAGTCGGAGGACAGGACAGAGAAGGTGTGCTTGTTGATGATGGCCCGCAGGTTGGTGTTCACCAGGATCGAGTCTGGAGTCTCCACGTCGATGGTGCACTTGGTACGTTTGATCTGCCCTGCAAGACAAGACAACACAGACATATTAGCCAAGCCTCAATCTTGCAGCTGAACTTTGCAAAATTAGTCACATAAATTATTGTATAATGTCCCTTGTTCCTGACATCTAAAGAGAAAGTATTTCATCCAGCAGGCACGTGTAAGTTTGCAGAAAACTTATTTTGAAACAGTTTTTTCTCTCCTTAAACAAATCACTAACTCCATTCAGGGCACAAAGAACATTAGATCCTATTAAAGGTGCAATTTGTTAAACAGATCATAAATGTGCAGCTTTATACCAATAAGCCCCACAAACAGCCAGCCACTGTAGGTTTAATTAAATGTTTTGTTTGGGTCTATTTTCAGCAGATTAATACACATTCGGTCATTAAATGGAGGATTGACTCAAAATAAACTACAGTGTCTGATTTAATTAAGAACATGAATGTGATGACAACAATAGAAATCTACGGCAAAGAGGAATATGCTTTACCAGGCCTTGACAACACTGGGCATTATGTTTCATAATTAGTTTCAATCTTTTCATGGGATTTGTCGACATCAACCAGCTCTTTCTCTTATAATGTCCAAACCCCTGGACTGAATTCAGGCAGATGTCAGACTGACCTGCACTGAGGCGACCTGCCCTCTGTGGAACCTTCCTCGGTACGACCGGATGGCCTAAGTCTGCTGGGAAAGACGAAGAGGAGGAAAAGCTCTGAGAAACTGCAGGACTGAGATCTGTGTCTCAGGCACTTGTTTAAGACCAAACACCAGGTACTGCATCAGTCATTTACCTTCGAAACCGTGTGAAATATCATACAACGAACACTTGAAGGAATATGACACCTCTGTTCCTCATGTTCCGTTTGACAGTATAACAGCTACCACCTACCAGCCTTTGTAGTTATGTTGTCAGCCATGTCTTTGATGGTTTTCAGGAGCAGTCTGGGACTGGAGGTGGTTGGCATCCCCACCTGTCTGCGCTGGTTTCTCTGCTGCTGCTGCTTCAAGGCCTGAACAATGAGGAACAATGAGGGGAACAGGCCGCAGGGTGAGAAAAAGAGTGTGAATGTGTGTAATCCTCTGTTTCCCTGCAACTACCCAACTGCAGCTACTTGTCTGGTTGAATAACAGCTAAATAACAGCAGCAGCAGCAGGGAAGCACAGGATGCTTAACAAAAGCATAAACCATCTCCTCGTAAATCTGTCAAGACGTCAGATCACCTCAGAAGCACAATGTGAAAAGGGTGAAGAGAAAAAGTCGGTTTGAAACGTGAAGGAAGTCCCTGGAGGGCGTTTTACACCAGGTCTCTCAAACACTGATATTTCAGCCCAACACTCAGTCGCCTTCTAGTGTTGCCTACATCCCATAAATGAATAAACATTGTTCTTACAGAGCAGAACATCCACACCAGCACAGATGGAGTGAATTACAAGCTGTGCAACCAATTGGTATCAAATTAAATGGAACACACAATACACAAAGCAGCTGATAGAAAGGTGTTGAATGGGTGGATTATGAGAACACAATACTGTAAAAACCTGCTCTAGGCAACTCTCACAAACACCTCAGTGGTTTCAAATAGTCTGCAACAGGGAATTGAAAGACAACGTTGACTTTATCAAAAATGTGTCACCAAAAGACTTGAGATATGTGAATTTAAATATGCAGAGATAGATAAATCTGAATATGCATCTTGGTATATTACAGCAAAATAAAATAGACACATAAGTATATCTGGTGAGGATGTGTTTAGGGGTTGCAGAAGGGTGTGGCAGGAACTCACATCCTTTGAGATGTGTGCTTACACAGAAAGTACAAACGTCAACTCCATTGAGAAACAACTTGAATGCAAGATAAAAAAGAAAAGAAATAAGAGCCAGATTCCAGTACCTGCTTCAGAGCTTTCTTGCTGTGTTTCTGTGAGGGCGAGATGAGCTTACTGGAGGGCACGGAGGGCGACGAGCATCGAGGCTGAGGCGAAGACGGCTGCGACTGCAGCTTGGAGGGAACTACCAAAATAAAAAGAGCACAAAAACAGATGTTACAAAATACACTTCCTGAGGGTGGTGTTCAGACTCAATCACATCGTGCTTTTGTGTTGACGAAACTGAAACCAACACGGTGCACAAAGAGGCAGATTACATTACCTTGCTAAAATGTCACATCACTAAAAAAAAAGCACAGAGCATCTGAAAAGGAAGATTAGTTATTAGAACCCCGCCTTCTCTGCTGTCTATCGCCACTATAACATATCTTCTACATACCGTAGATGTGCCACTTGCTTCCTTTGGATGTCGCTCTATCTGCATTTGACTTTGTGGCTCTTTGCATTGATTAGTTCAAAAATACCACATTATCGGAGTCCGCCCACTTGCTTGGCAGCTCCTTACGTGTGCATTATGAGGAAGTGGGCACGGATCATACTGCAAAAAAATACTGTTTCCTGTTTGAACAGTCGCTTAAGAATATTCAAGTGGCAGAGAAAAAATAATGAGAGTCGGTGAGAGCACAGCCCGAGGAAAACAAAATAATTGGCACTTGAGGAAAAGGCTCAATCAGGAACAATCAGGTGCGCGATTCACAACCGAGCTTGGATTTGACTCCCGGAGAGAAAGACTGCTGCGATGAGATGATGGTGTTCGGCCTGAAGCTTCTCTGCTGACAGAAAACATAACGGACACAGCTTGTTTCTCTAAAGACAAAACCCACCTTCTGCCATCATCATGTTTGATGCTCTGAGTATATTCCAGGGAAATATTGGTGGATGAGATGGTGTCATTTATGTTTTCTGAAGTGGTGAAGCCACTTTCCCTCAACTTGCCTCGTCTACTGCTGCTTCAGCTGGTTTCCTGTGTTTCCGCGATGAGTTTTAAACAGCTGCTGAGACGGGGCGTCAACTCTTACTGCCATGATACAGCTCAGAAAGCAATCAGTAAAAATATATCCACAGACAGAGCTCTACGCCTTCGTTAATATGTTATAATCGATCAAGGTGATGAGAAGGAGATATCTTTCTTTCTTTTTTTTTTGTATTTTCCTTAAACAATAAACTTTTTCCAGACTATGCTAACAAGTATCAGGTTTAAGAGATGTTTAATTAACTGTGCCAAAATAAAATTAACTTAACTGATGCAGTGATGTACAATGTGTAAGTAATGATCCTGTAACCGGTGCACAGTACCTCTGCGCATCCAGCGTCCTCTCCTGCCCTCCTGGGAGATGCTGTTGTTTTCTGAGCTTCTGGAGTCTGACAGGTTGTCGCTGCTCTCGTCGGAGCTCTCCTCAGACAGCTCCTTCACCACGTCTGAGATGTCCTTCTGCATTAAATATGATAGAGCACGTTCAGTATGATGTTTACAGGTGGATAGATAAAGCAGAGGAAGAGCAGGGCAGAGTCGGTTAAGAATAGAAAAACTCTGTGTCAAGTGTACAGTCATTTCAAAAGTCAAAACCTATCTCACAGGGCGGATTTTCTGACTAATCTTGATTAGCTGGTCATCTTTATATTTCCACAGTAAGCAGCATTTTTTAACTAGAAGCGCTGAGTAATAAAATCTGCTTCTTCTTCAGTGTGACGAACCTTTAACGTGTAGACTCCCATTCTGCCTGGAACTTTGTAGAAAATCCCCTCCTCGCCACGAGAGTTTGTGTGCAGCATCGCATTCAGACATGCCAGCGGTGAAGTTCCACTGGATCATGGGAGAAAAATGCAAATCACACATCTGTCCAACGAATCACTGCGCTGGGGAGAAAGACGCGAGAAGGGGTAAAAGGCTGGACTGATATCTGGGGAGGAACTGCTGTCATGCATCAAGAGGACATGTGTGAGTTCGGTTCAGATTCACGTCACTGGAGCTATGGGCATATTTGCTTTATGTTTTAATGCAGAATCAGTTCCATAAAATTGATTCTATTCTCAGCATTAATCAGGATTGATAATCTCAGATTAAAATAGTCTGATATGAACTTTCCTGTTGCATAAAAATCAAATGAGGTCCAGTCAAACATCAGCTCAGTCAGGCAAGAGATCAGATATGTCTGCTTGATTGTTTGTCTGATTAATTTACATTATTGTTCATTATTCCTTTGGATTATATAAAGTACCATTACTGAACTTTCCTAAATATAAAATAAAACAACTGGCATCAGATGTCATGTTTAGTTTTGTCACAAATATTTTACAATAATGGAAAAATATAGTGAAAATAAGATGTTTTTTATGCAACAGGTGGCTCTGGGACATCCATGTTAAATTAATACATGTATGTGTAACACTGCGTCTTTAAGCAACTGAATCTAGGACATGTTATTGTTAATAACATGCAAAAGGTCAAACCAAACAAAGTGGCATTGCAGTGAGTTTGGTTAAGGTAAGTGGGGTTGAGGTTGGTGGGGGGGGGGGGGGGGGGGGGGCTAGCCTTTATCTTACCTTCTGGATGAGAACAGAGACAATGAAACAAAAAGAAATGAAACAATTATTAATTCTATGTGGAAATGATCCCGACTACGTGATCGAGAGGAAAGAAAGAACGTGATCAATCAATGACGGAGGGAGAACGCTCGCTCTCTCTCTCTCTTTCTCTCTCTCTCTCATTAAAGTGTAAACAGAAGGACATCCACTGTAGTGGGTGGGGGGGGGGGATATTTACCTTATTTCTTTAAGTCTTTCTCTCTGGATCACCTGCAGGATCTCTTTATGGCTCATGGGCGTGTTTGGGTATTTCTCCAACACCTGAAAACAACAACACAACATTATCCAGGACCCATAATGCAATTCTACAGAGGGATCTTCATTTAACAGAAAATGATCTCAACCTCCTTAAAGCAGTAGTTAAAGAGGAAGTTACTTCTATTGGATTGGATTTGGCTGAGACGCTGTTTACCCCTGAGACTCCAGAAGTGTTTTGTGGACTCAAACACTTCACCCACCACCTACATCAGCATAGTGCTGAGTAGATTCATTTTGGGGGTTGAACTAAAACCTTCTGACAGTTCCTTTAATTGTGTAAATGCAGGATGTGATCATCAGAATACTCCAGACCACAGATTTTTTGGAGATTATTAGATTTAGATGAAAACATGACATGATGCTGGATTCACTCTCTGGGGCAAAATGCACATAAAAGGATGGTGTTCAATAAATAACAGGTGATCAATACTAAGATGTTATTAACATGTGCAGAACCACAAACACTTCAACATGAGCCCAGAACCCACAACCTTTCACACCATCACAAACACACACATGTGGATTTCAAATAACTGTGATGCTTTTTACTTCCCTCTCTTCTTGTTGATCACTGAACTGATACTTTATTGATGTTTACATGTATCACTACTTTGAAATCTACGTTGTGTGAGCGTGACATCAGCTGTGTGGTGCAAAATGCATCAACACAACCGGGACAATCTCCACAGACAACAACATCAAACCCAATTATGAGACAGCTGATTGGGAGTTTTGACATTATCAACTCGTTAGCATGCTAGGCTAGGCTGCTAGCTAGGCTGCTTGCAACATTCATTTGAGTATCTAACCACACGTTAGCATGGATTAGATATAACAACCGACCCACGTGTTGTGTAGGGTAACTTGTAGGACATGTTAGTGAATGAGGACTGTGCGTGTGTCTGCTCGGGTTCCACTCGCTGCTGCTCGCGGACACACAACTTGTTGACGAGCGGAGTTAGCACTAGCATAGCGTGCTAACGCGGCTACTTTACTTTCCAGACGTGTCACCCGCAGCAAACCACGCACAGCAGGGGGGGAAAGGGGGGGGGGGGGGTTGGAGACGTGCTTCGGTGCGGGGAACTGCGCTTTCGTTTCGCCCCGCGTTTGCGCTCAACCTGCGGGAGGGAACGAGCGAGGCGAGGCGGGGGACGGCGGCTGCTGAGGCGGCGGCGCCTCCGTGTCAACACGGGCCTTGCGCGGCGGGCGTACGCAACATCTCTGCTCCGGCAGCGGGTCATGAACTCATCAACACAGTTCGCACGAAGTGGCACAAAACAAGCGCAACAAGCGAGAGTACCGTTTTAGCGGCTTCCGCCCACGTCCGGCCCTTCTTCCTCTTCGGTCGCTCCCTCATCCTGGCTCGACCTGTCGGCTTCGTGCGCCTCGGTGGAAATGTTGCTGTAGTTACCGCGTAAGATCCACTCGGTCTGCCATGTTGGACTTACTGTACAGAGTCATGTGACCGCGAGGGAAACGTCATCTTACTGTATATAGATCCCAGGTTCACACACACGCACACGGACACACAATCACACGTGTTTATTTGAGCTGTCAAATGCAGATCGGGACCAGGACGACAGGAAAACTGCAGGAGATCATTTCAGTTTATTTTCGTTAAGCACATGGACTTTGCACGATTCCTCAGCTGTGGGGGAATAAAAAATAAGGCAGCAAATCCACAGCAGCAAGCTTCCTTCACATGTTTGTTTTGTTTTGGCTCACGGTTACAGTAGCTACAAATTCAAGCAACAGTTCATCAAGCGTTTGAGTTAAACGTGAAAGTTTAGGGGCCCCCGATCAAGCTCCATCTCTGGGGCCACTGGGAATAAAGACACAGGGAGGAGGGTAAAGATCCAGATCCAGTTAAAGGTTCAGTGTGTGAGATTAAGAGGAAATCTATTGGCAGAAATTGAATTTAAAATAATCCCAGTGATGTTTTCACTTGTGTGTTTTATCTAAATTGCACAAATTATTGTTTTCTATACAATAGAATGGACCCTTTATATTTAAAAACTTTATATTTACATAAGGAGCAGGTCGTCTCCACGGAGGCCGCCATGTTTTTTTTACAGTCGTCTGAACTGGACAAACTAAAGACATTTTGAGTTTTTATGACATCTGAAGTTTACCACATGTCTGGAAGGGGAGGGTGAGGTGAGGGCTGTTCAGCTGCAGTGTGCAACTTCACCACTAGATGTCACTGAATTCCACACACTGAACCTTTAAATACACTTCAGGTTTGTTCTGCAGGTGAGATGTAAGCTGCTGGGAAACAAATAAGTCCCACATACTGATCAGCCTGAAATCAATCACTCCTCTTTTATCAGCTTTCTAACAGCTTAATTTAAATAGAGATGAAAGTGATAATAATATATAAAATCAATGTGACCTGGGTGATTGTTTTTTTTTTTCTTTGTTGAAAAAAGATGCACACAGAATACATGAATTATCCAAACTATAGCATCTAAGGTGAGAGTCTATTAATGGTGCCTGAACATTTTCACAACAATTCATCAAGCATTGTTTCATTAAACACTGGTGGCCCTCAAACGTTAAGGGCCCCGATCATGCTACATTGTCTATGCAAAAACATGAAATTAAATCAAGTCGTGAAAAAATCTCCCAAGCTTGGAAGTTTGATCTGTGCTATTCGGGTAGACCAGTAGAAAGTACAATGGCGCATATACCTCGGACAAGGCCCAACATCGACCCATCTAGTATCTATACAGTTTTTTCTTTGAGGATGGCAGGGAGAGCTGGAGCCAATCCCATTGGAGCAAGAGGTGGGGTTCAGGTCCCCAGCGTATCGCAGGGTCAACATAAAAAGAGACAAACAACCATACACATTCACACCTACGGTCAATTAAGAGTCTTCAATTGACCTCACACCCAGGGAAGTAGTGGGGGGGAAAGACGTATCTGGAGAAAACCACACACAACCACAGTGAGACCATGCAAACTCCAGAAAGACCTCAGCCAAACCGGGATTCGAACCATGCCCCCCCAAAAGCCTAACAGTCCTTTTAGATTCAGTCAAGTTGCGCTAAATTTCAACCACTCATAGATATAAGTTCCCTAAATGTGCCTGTTTTTTTCCCATCAAGATACATGAATTCATCTTTAGGAAAATGGTGAAAATTTAAAAAAATAACAAATAAAAACGCCCTATCTCGCAAAGTTAAAGAAAGTGAGAAATGAAATCCTAGATCTGCCCCCTGATCTAGGATCTGAACCACAATTGAATTGGTTCCTCCCCGACAAATACTCAATCCTTCCACCAAGTTTTGTGGATATCCGTCAAGTTTTTTTTTTTGGCCTAATCTTGCATATATACAAAGAACCACACAGACAGGGGTGAAAACATAACCTGCCCAGCAGAGGAGGCAAGCCAGCGAACAGATTCATCCTCTGCATTCATGTGTCAGACATTCTTTTGGATTTAAGGGATCTCTCCGGTATGTTGAATACGTGCTGACTTAAATCATTCTTACTCAAAAGTAAAGAAAGGCAATAGAGGCCTAACATCCCCCCCCCCCCCCCCCCCCCCCCCCCCCCACACACCTCTCCTTAATGCCCCTGGAGAACCTGGTCCCACCCTGAGCTCAGGTCAGTCCCACAGTACAGATCTATGGACACAGATCTATGGACACATATCAGGGGCTTGTGTGAACCGGACCGTCCAGTGAGAGAAAGGCAGCAGAGGAAGGTCTCCGTCTGTGAGAGGGAGAGAAGCTCTGAGACGCTGACGTCAGAGCGCTGGAGGAGGACGATGAGGTGACAGATGCTGCTTGTGGTGCTTGATACCTGGAGACCATAAAACACAGATTGACATCGTTAAACATCCAACATGTTTGAGAGGAAGGGGCCGTTTGAAGCATGACTACAAAACCTGATGCAACTCTTAACAATTCTTCACAGAACTTTGCTCTGGCTATGTTCAGTCTAATCATATATGAATCTTCCTTTATAACATCTGCCTTTCTCAGCCTTTCTCTCACCAGGATTGGGACTTCCGGACCCTCCGGGATGCAGCACTCCTCTCTCCAACCGGAGCATTGAGCACCAGATCCCCGATCAGCCTCGGAGAGAAGGCCCTCTCCAGGTGAGCGCCGTTAAGGTTCAAGGCGAACATGGTCGGTGGGGACGTGTCTAACTCCAGCAGCATGATGTTCTCAGCCTGTAAGAGGAGACAACAGTGGAGTTACAGAGTTGTTTCCTGCTCCTAACTGCTATGTAAACCTTTGATTGCTTCTATTTGATAGATCAATTCTTTATCTGTCCCAGGAGGGAAACAATCACACAAACATTAACAGACATAACAGACACTTACATTGCACCTTTAAGCAGTTCTGGACTGACAGAGGTAAACATCTGATTCAGACAACCAGGACATCCTCATTTTTGTGCATGTTTTAAAACTGAACAGCTTGAGAAGTATTAAAGTACTAAATTATATTTTTGATTCGTTTTTAATTTTATATATTTATAAATAAGAGTCTCCATGTCGGCTCAAGCTTAATTTATAAACTCAGAATAATGTAACATGGAAAAAAGAATCAGTACATTCTTGTTGTTGTTACAAATTCTGTTATTAAAATGGATATCATGCTGAATTGTATTATATTATTATTTTGTATGAGGTGTTGGCACAGATAGGTAGTGTCATCCCTCCCTTTCAGTGCAATGCTATTAATTTGATGTTATTTCAGTTCTGCCTTTTATTTGAGATTTTACAGAGCCTGCTCTACACTGATTATTCACTGCAACAAGTTAGGCTGTGAAGAGGGCGTCTTTAAAAATATGAAGCGTAGGATCCATATTTCACATGCTGTACTGTTCCCAGCTGTCCTCGTGAATATCTGAGCACTGACCTGGTATCTCGACGGGGCCCCAGTTGCCGTGGCGACAGCCATCTGTGCATAATGGCTGATTGGCCTCTTGTAGCCCACGGCCGACAGAGGACGTCTCTTGACCCGACTTGGTGCACTGGAGAAAAAGAGAGAGAAGAGGAAGGATCCAGGTTCAGTGAAATCCACTTAGAGCTCGCTCAGCAGGGGAGATGGAAGCTGCTGGAAAACAAAAAGTCTCATATACAATCAACTGATAATCAAAATAAACCAATTAATCAGCTTAATTTAAATGGACCTAATAATGATGATATATAAAATCAATGCGGCCAGGGTGACTGGTTTCATTTGTGGAAAAAAAAGACGCAGACAGAATACATGAATTATTGAAAGGATAGAATCTCTTTTAATTTTAAACTCCTTTGGGTTGGAAAAGGTTTGATTTGGTCGCCTCCTAGTGGTAGCATTTGACCACTATGCAAAAATGTGTGCGTTGCAAGAACAATTTGAAAGATGCTATGATCACATAAAGATTAGAACCTGATATAGATTAGAATACTAATATCGGTTGGCAAATTAAATCGCCCCGATACAAGCCTTTCACAGCCTATCATGAAGAAAAGATTTAGATTTATGTTTACATTTAAGAATAAAACTAAATGTTGGCATCTGCAAGTAAAACTAAAAAAGCTTTTCCAACACTCTGTTATATCATCTGTCTGTCAGTTATTGAAGGCCTTGTAGAGAACAAATGTTTTTGCCGAAGTAACTATTTTGAAGAAAACTTAATTTAATAAAGATATTGTTAACTCCTGATTATAGGGACAATTTAAAACAAAATGTGTTTCATCCTCAATTATAACAACGAAAGTAGTTGTAATGAAGGAGTGTTTGCACCCTTGACTTAACACCTCACAAATGTTCCCTTACAGCTGCAGTGCATTATGGTCTTTTTAGATGATTTATGAATTATTCACTGACCTCTCTGGTGGAAGCACCGGCCTGAGTCTCCACTGGTCCTCCTCACCGTCAAAGTACAGCCGGTTCATGAGCTTGTTCTTTACTTCAGGAGGTATAAAATTCTCTATCAAGAGATATCTGCAAAATAATTCAAAGGAATGTGTTCAACCGCAGTATTTCATTCATACCACAACAAAATACATTGGAAAGTATCGACAGAGTTATACACATTAAAATTGAGATTAAATGTTAACAAACCAGATATATTGTGTTATTGTCTCACTGCCCTATAAATAAATGAACTGTTTATAAGTGAGTAGCTTACAGTCTTAAAGTTTTATGGAGCCCTAAAGTTTTTATTCCTCACGCGTTTAGATGAGGCAAATTTTTTTTTATTTTAACTCTTTTTTTATAAATATAAACATATATATATAATCTTGGATACCAGATAGCAGACTTAAATTACTTTCATCCGTGTTGGCTGTGGCCTCATTGGACTGTTGAAGTTATGCATTTTAATATATACACTGCATTGTTTATCACTAATGTAATTTATCAGTGACTTTGATGTTGTGAATTGTATTTTTGTATTTCTTTTGCATAAAGTTTTCCTTACAGTCTTATCTTATCTTATATTAGAGATAACTAAGCCTTACATGTACTTGTACATTTCATTCATGTTTTTATGATGTGTGAAATAATTAGAATAATTATTAGAATAATAATAATAATCATAATCATAATAAAAGCAGGGTGACATTCTATGGAGACACCAAACAATAAAATAAAATAAAACATACATGTAATGATCCGATGTGGCCATGAATATACAGTAGTTATGTAACAAACTACACAATCTGTAGTTTTGTACATGTATCTGTGTATTCAGTGATGTAGGTAGTGTACTTACTTGTACTTGAGTTCCCTGGTGAGCTCGGTCTGTGTCTGTTCCAGCTCCTGTCTGGTCATGATGTGTTCATCAATGACGTCTTTGATCTCTCCCTTCACCAGCTGTAGTTTGGCATAGATCTGTCCAGAGCAGACGTATCAGAGACGTTAACACATGTTATCATGGAAATGGATTAAATCGGTGGTAGCCTCTTACTGAAACTAACTTATCTGAAGCCATTAGTGGAGACACACAGAAATTCAGAGTTGAATTATTTCCTACACATCAGAAATAGACATCTCTCCGTTCAGAGAAACCTGGACCCACACGAGCCGCCTCCCTTATGACGTCTCCTCACGTGCAAATACGATTAACTGCTCCTGTGACTCATCCTACCTTCCTCAGCTTCTTTGTCTTCAGCTCCACCTCCTGCTGCATCGAGGAGAAGGTCTCCTTCATTTCCACCGTCTCCTCGTCCTGTAGCATCATCTGCTGCTGGATCTCTCGCTCGCTCCTTATCTGCGAATCACGGGCAAATGCTCAGCTTAGTTGGAATTCAACACAAAGAGGGGGAACCTTAAATATAGTCAGGTTTCCAATGTGGGAAAAAAAAGTAAATATAAACTAGGGCTACGTTGTAGCACTTGCGGGCCCGAGCACCCGCACGTTGAAGCCTGTTGCGGTCGGTGGAGAGAGCGATCGATGATCAAGCGCACATCATCGATCGAGCATACACTTCTCCACGTTGCATGCGTTTTGCGCTCTGCGGCAGTAGGTTTGCCAGTAGGTGGCGCCATCACTATTATTACGCACAGACATATATATCTGTTCCTGTAGGCGCTCTGATGTAGCGTGAGCAATTTTGTGTCAATTGGACAATGTTAACACAACTTAATTTTCACACTGATCAGTAGGTGGCGCTATGACCCTGATCTAATATTTATATGTGGAGCTGTTCAGATCAGTATTGTGATCATAGGTCAGTAGTTTGGAGCCGGTTGGATAATGCAGAGTGGATTAACAAAGTACTTCCTGTTTCCTGGCGAATCAGTAGGTGGCGCTATGACACTGAGGAAATATTGACACATAGAGCTGTTCAGGCTTGGACTCTGACCATGTGACAGAAGTTTTGTAGTGATAGGACAATGCACAGTGGAGTTATGATAACATCGTGTCCTTTGGCGAAGGAAAATCCTTCGCCAAACATCAATGTTTACACGGTTTGAGGAAACGTCACAATTCTGACCATGATCTAATGACTTGACTGATCTGATTTGAGCTGTATATTGTAAATCAGCCAGGAGCAGTTCATCAAAGTATAAAACATGTCACTTCCTGTAGCCACCAGGGGGCGCTGTAATTTCAAGTCATAATTTCTGTGTAGATGTCATCAGGATGGCACCCTTGTCTTACATGTCTAGTTTGGACTCGATTGGACAATGTATGTCCGAGATACAGAACCTCGTGTTTTGATGGCGTTTAATCAAACTCAAGACGCCACGCCACGGTCACACGGTGTGACGAAAGGTCAATCTCTTAATCACTTTTTATCTCCATCTTGTTGTGATGGCACTGATCTTAATTTGAAGTTAATCTGATGAAAGCCCTGGGACAAGTGCATCAAGTAAAAATGTGGAATATGGAAAAAAAATGGCCACTTAATCCAAAATGGCGGCCTCCCTGTTTGGTCAAGCATACCTATCCAAGATATTTTTTTGTTTGTTATGAAACGACACATGTCCCGATAGATTTGTATAAATGTCGGCCATCGTAGTGCCGGGGTTGCCCTATAGGGGGCGCTGGTCAGTTTTTTTGCCACGCCCATTTCTTAAAACCATATGAATATCTTCAGGGGGGGGCTGTTGTTACACACATGTAGTTTGAGAGAGATAGAATCATGAACACTGAAGTTACAGCAATTTCGTGTTTCATGGCGAGTTGATGAACTTTAATGCCACGCCATTCATATGGCGTTTGACGAAAAGTCACGGTAATCTTATGTCTTCATTGTCAATGTCTTGGGACCCATTTGATACAGTTTGACATGGTTGAGGTCAGAGGATGAGGAGAAATTCATCCAAGTGTAAGACAAGCAAAAAACAAGACATTTCCTGTTGCCACCAGGGGGCGCTGTGGTTTTAAGTCATCATTTATGCATAGATGTCATCAGGCGGGGACTCTTGTCTTACATGTCTAGTTTGGACTTGATTGGAACATGTATGTCCGAGATACAGATGCCCGTGTTTTGATGGCGTGTAACCAATTTTTAACGCCATGCCACGGTCACACGGTGTGATAAAAAAAAAATCCCTCAATCATTTTTTATCTCCATCTTGTTGTGATGACACTCATCTGAATTTGAAGTTGATCTGATGAAAGCCCTGGGACAAGTACGTAAAAGTAAAAATGTGGGATATTGCCAAAATGGCCACTAAAAGCAAAATGGCGGACTTCCTGTTGCGTTTTTCATAATGCTCCATGAGACTTTTTTTCATGACTGGTCACGATACACCTATATCCAGATTTTGATGAAAATCCGTTATGTGGAAACCTAGGGGCTGGTTCCAGGGGGCGCTGTAGAGCCATTTTGCCACGCCCAATTCCAATTACTCCAGAATACTAAAATATCCGCAGACCTTGAATTTCCTGCAAAGTTTCATAACTTTTTGAGCATGTCTAGACCCTGAAAAAGCCCCCCAAAGGGAAATAATAATAACTAGGGCTACGTTGTAGCACTAACGGGCCCGAGCACAGGCAATTTCTATTCTGTTGCGGTCGGTGAAGAGAGAACGTTCAATGACCAAGCGCTCGTCTCAGCGTTGCATGCGTTTGTGCACTGCGGCAAGGATTATTGCTTCACTTCCTGTAGCCAGCAGGAGGCTCTATTAACTAGAGGTAAGTAACCTTGAAACCATACAACCAAACCTATTGCTTTAACTATCACCATATACTTACATGCCTCAAGGCTTTTTTAATATAAAATTGTTATAAAAGTTAGTTTATTTAACACGTCTAATGAACACATTGAAGCAAGTTAACTGCAGAGTCGTATGTTTGGCTGTGACTTTGTTTTATTTTAATAAGTTAATATCAATACGCTACATGTGTAAGTTGCATGTGATAATAACTATGTTTCACCATTATTCTGATACAGGCTGATATATCCACCATTACTATTTTCACATCGTTAATTTAGTCTGTCATGGAGTTGTAGAGTCAATTAGACAGTATAGATAAGATTATAATGTCCACACATCAGTGTTGTAAACACTTCTCCAGTTAATTATATAATTATGTTTTCACACTGAGGGAAGTGGAGAGACTTGATGTGGACTGTTATCAACAGCTCTGTGGGAGATCATCACCTTGAATATTACAGATGAGGTAGAAAGACATTTTATCTGTGTACAATGTTGTATTTCTTTCTCACGTTTTATCAAAAGCGATTTAAAGTATGTGCATTTAACCATTAGTATACAAACCCAGACCCCAGTACATCGGTTCTATCTGAAATATGTGGTGCTTCATACACAACACAAAACATTCATAACAGTGCGCTTCTGCTCCTCATTAATGCAGCTCCTGATGTCCTCAGCAGCAACATGGTGGAGATTTGCAGCTTCATGCTGGTCAACTGGAAGACAACTGATTAAGATTAAAAGATTAAGATTAAGATCCATTTATTCGTCCCAAACACATGCACAGACATGCAAAGGCACACTCATGCAGGTAGGGAAATTTAATCTCTGCTTTTTACCCATCTGGTGCAGGACACACAGAGCAGTGAGCGACCATGTACGGCGCTCACGGAGCAGATGTTGGGGGAGTGAGGTGCCTTGCTCAGGGGCACTAGAGAGGGTAGGGAGACTCTTGGATTTTTGGACAGATCAATCCAGGTTTGTCTTTTGTTGTCTCTCCGTGGAGTCGAACCGGAGACGAACCAGAGACCTTCTCTGCCCATAGTCCAAGTTTCTGCCCTTTACACATCACTCCATACGTTGCTCCCTTAACTACAGATGGCCTGCGAATGTCATGGAGTTTTACAGTGAATTAGACAGTTTAGATATGATTTTAATCTCCACACATCAGTGTTGTAAACAGTTCTCAAATTAATTATATAATTATGTTTTCACACTGAGGGAAGTGGAGAGACTTGATGTGGACTGTTATCAATAGCTCTGTGGGAGATTATCACCTTGAATATTACAGATGAGGTAAAAAGACATTTTATCTATTTTTACAATGTTGTATTTCTTTCAGTACTTTTATCAAAAGCGACTTAAAATATGTGCATTTAACCATTAGGATACAAACCCAGACCACAGTACAACGGTTCTATCTGAAATCTGTTGTGCTTCATACACAACTCAAAACATTCTTTAACAGTCCGTTTCTTCTCTTCATAGATGAGGAACTGCAGCACCTGACGTCGTCAGCAGCAACATGGTGGTCAACACGTGGACGACTGCATCATCATCAGAAGCTACACAACACTTCTAAATTCCTCCCTTAAATAAAGATGGCCTGCAACTGTTTGGTGGTGGCAGTCATTGCTAAGTGGCATGGATAAGAATTCATTTCTATCTTCATTATGGTTGGTTAAAATAATAAAAACTTATAACAACAATGTGTATCTTTTGCTTTCTGATTTGATACACTTTAGATAAGAACCCAGTGTTTAATATTTGTGCTTTGCCATAAGAGACAAAACATGGTCAATTGGTCATCACAGCTGTGTCCTTCAGGCTCGTCCGTCCCTAATAAAATGAGAGGAAACATAAAAATAATCAGATCATAATCATTTCATCTTAGGAAATAGGTAGTGTACATCATTTTCAAATTCTCTATGAACACTGTCTGTTCTAGTAAAGTTCACGGCTATAATGTATTTATATTTAACAAAATAATTCAGGGAAGTCTGCCTGAGATTAACGATGTAAACACTAGTAGACACGGTTATTTTTCACTGTAACACGTGACAGGACATCAACACTGTGACTCTGAATAAAGAGCCTTAGGATACGTAGTGCTCCTTTGCACAGCTGCTCTTACAATGTGTAGCAAGTGCTAAATCTCCATTAGTATAATAGTAATGAAAATCACCCTTCACATAATTGAACATATATTTTCCATGTGAACCGCTTTAACACAGTTCAATTCCGGAGCAAAATGTAACTTATACAGTATTTATTAGAGTTACATATGAACAAAGTGTGTATTCTTATTTTCGGTGGATATTCAACTATGTATTTGAATATGCTTTTGGATTAAAACGTGCACTACCATGACAATGAATGTTTAGTATGGAGCTATTTCACATTAAAAGTATTGCATTATAATTTAACACATTATGTATTATGTGCAATACTTTGTAAGTAATGAAAACAGGTCTGTACCTGGAGTCAGTGTTCAGTCTGGTTGGATTCAAGTTGTGTCTCACGCTGGACATCCTAGAGGAACATTGAACACAAATACACAGATATGTTAAGTCATACATGTGCCATGTTATCTGCTTAACAGACTTTTACATGGTAATAATAAAATATTAATTCAAAGTTAATCAGATCATAATCATTTCAGCTTAGGAAATAGGTAGACGTTACAACACTACTCTGAAGAAAGAGCTTTAGGACACGTAATGCTCCTTTGAACAGCTGCTCTTGCAATGCAGATGTGACTTTAAACACTCAGGTTTCTCAGGTTTCAGTTAGCATCGCTAGCCCGCTAGCGAAACTAACTTACAAGCCGACACACAGTCTCCTGTCTCAGAGTCATCCGCATAAAGTAACGCTTATATCTGCTGGGTGGACCCGCTCATGTCGTTTCATGTCGGTGTTTGTCGGTAATAACCCCAATCGAATCGAAGAACAGTTACTGCACCCATTCGAAGATATTGTTAGCTTGCTTGTTAGCGAGCTAGTTAGCCTCCGGCGCTAGCGAAAATGAAGCCGACACACAGTCTCCTGTCTCAGAGTCATCCTTATAAACGAACGCTTATCTCTGCTTGGTGGACCTGGGTTCATGGCGGTTGTTTCGGTAACAGCTGGCATTCGCATCGAACCCGTTGATATACACTGAGCTGGTATGTAGCTCCCGGATTAGCGTCCCGTAGCTATCACGGCTGATTCAAAGGCACCCTGCGAATCACATCGAAATAAAATACTTAACGTGACTTACCACAGAAACGGAGGCGCAGACATCGTTACCGTGACCGTCAGGAGAAGGAGCAGAACATCAAAGTGTGTAATTTACCGGGTATGTGGGTGTAAGCCATTTCATGAGGCGTTCACGTGTAACTGGTGAAAGCCGAACTCACAACACACAGCACAGCTTACACTGTGACGTCACGTGAATTTCAAACATCTATATCGCTTAAACGAGGGAGTTAAAATAAAATACACCCCCCTCAGAGTTGTCATGAAGGAAGAACTTAGCGATTGAGACTAAAACCAAAGTTTGAGCAATGCTGTAAAAGGTTTAATTCTCCTCTAAAGTTGGCCACCCTGTAAACACAGTCTGTTAATGCATAGATAACACAAAGCATGGTCTGACACTGCCATCTAGTGACTAAATATTGCAGCACATCTGCCAGATATAGATGTTTTCATTCCTCAAACTGGAAGCCACACCACGGTCACACAGTATTATGAAAAGTTGCAATTTCGTTAACTTTAGATCTTCATCTTGTTTTGAACACATGCATCACATTTTTACGTTGATTTAATGAAGGCCCTACGAGTAGTGAATCAAACTGTAACACATAGAAAAACAAGACATTTGCTGTTGCCACCAGGGGACGCTGTGATTTTAAGTCACGATTTCTGTACCGATGTCTTCAGGTCGCGACTCTTGTGTTATGTGTATAGTTTGGACTCGATTGGACAAAATATGTCCAAGATACAGGAGCCCGTGTTTTGATGGCGTTTAATCAAACTTTGAGGCCACACCACGGTCAGACGGTTTTGCTAAAACTTAATCCTTCAATAACTTTAGATCTCCATTTTGTTGTGATGACGATCGTCTAAATTGTAAGTTGATTTGATGAAAGCTGTAGGAGGAGTACTTAAAACAAAAAATATCGAATATGACCAAAATGGCCACTAAAGTCAAACTGGCGGGCTTCCTGTTGCGTTATTCATAATGCACTGATGGACTTTTTTGTGCATCTAGTCATGATACACAATAGTCTTTGTTTTTTTTGAAGATCGGTGAATGCTAAATGAGGGGCTTTTCCGTAGGTGGCGCTCTTGAGCCATTTTGCCACGCCCTTTTCAAAATACTTCAGAATACGTAAATTTTCGCCGCCTTCGAATTTACTGCAAACTCCTACAACTTTTTGAGCACATTAAAGCCCTCAAAAAGTCAATTCATTTAAGCTAAGAAAAATAATAATAATAATAATAATAATAATCATTTCAATTTCAATAGGGCCTCCCACCGATTTCGGTGCTCGGGCCCTAATAACTAGGGCTACGTTGTAGCACTAACGGGCCCGAGCACAGGCAATTTCAAGTCTGTTGCGGTCGGGGAAGAGAGAGCGATCGATGACCAAGCGCACGTCTCTGCCTTGCTTGCGTTTTAAGCTCTGCAGCAAGAATAAACGCTTCACTTCCTGTAGCCAGCAGGTGGCGCTAGGATTTTAAGTCATGGTGTCTTTGTAGATGTCATCAGGTCGCGACTCTTGTCTTACATGTCTAGTTTGGAGTTGATTGGACCAAATATGTCCAAGATACAGACGCTCGTGTTTTGATGGCGTGTGATCAGACTTTGACTCCACGCCATGGTAAGAGTTTAGTGTTTTCCTATTTTGTAACAGGTAAAAATAGCAGTTAAATGTCAACAGTTGTCTTTATTGTCGTTCTATTATTTAATAAATGCAACAAACTATAGTTTTTATATATATTGTATGTCTATATATATATATATAACTTTATAACCTGTGTTATCAAATATGTTGTGCGGCACCAGACAGCTTTAAATTGGGGGAAGAGTGGTCGAGCACAGGCAATTTCAAGTCTGTTGCGGTCGGGGGAGAGAGAACGATCGATGACCAAGCGCATGTCTCTGCCTTGCGTGCGTTTTAAGCTCTGCAGCAACAATGAACGCTTCACTTCCTGTAGCCAGTGGCGCTAGGATTTTAAGTCATGATGTCTGTGTAGATGTCATCAGGTCGCGACCCTTGTCTTACATGTCTAGTTTGGAGTTGATTGGACCAAATATGTCCAAGATACAGACACTCGTGTTTTGATGGCGTGTGATCAGACTTTGACTCCACGCCATGGTCAGAGTTTGGTGTTTTCCTATTTTGTAACAGGTAAAAATAGCAGTTAAATGTCAACAGTTGTCTTTATTGTCGTTCTATTATTTAATAAATGCAACAAACTATAGTTTTTATATATATATATATAACTTTATAACCTGTGTTATCAATAATGTTGTGCGGCACCAGACAGCTTTAAATTGGGGGAAGAGTGGTCAAGCACAGGCAATTTCAAGTCTGTTGCGGTCGGGGAAGAGAGAACGATCGATGACCAAGCGCATGTCTCTGCCTTGCGTGCGTTTTAAGCTCTGCAGCAACAATAAACGCTTCACTTCCTGTAGCCAGCAGGTGGCGCTAGGATTTTAAGTCATGATGTCTTTGTAGATGTCATCAGGTCGCGACCCTTGTCTTACATGTCTAGTTTGGAGTTGATTGGAACAAATATGTCCAAGATACAGACACTCGTGTTTTGATGGCGTGTGATCAGACTTTGACTCCACGCCATGGTTAGAGTTTGGTGTTTTCCTATTTTGTAACAGGTAAAAATAGCAGTTAAATGTCAACAGTTGTCTTTATTGTCGTTCTATTATTTAATAAATGCAACAAACTATAGTTTTTATATATATTGTATGACTATATATATATATATATATATATATATATATATATATATATATATATAACTTTATAACCTGTGTTATCAAATATGTTGTGCGGCAACAGACAGCTTTAAATTGGGGGAAGAGTGGAGGAAATAGTAAAGGTTGCCTACCCCTGCCTTAGGTGACACAATTTGTGCCTTGGTCAAACCATGATCCTACACTGCCCTCTAGTGACTTAATATTGCGGTACAAGTAGGTTGTGCCGGCAATATAAAGCCACTAGAGGTCAGTATAAGACCATGAAACACATACATGGTTGAAATGAAAACAGGTCTTTTCATTTTGCACATCAAGATTTTAAGCCTCACCACGGTCACACGGATTGATGAAAAGTTTAAATTTTGATAACTTTAGATCTTCATCTTGTTTTGTAGAGTCTCATCTAATTTTTAAGTTGATCTGATGAAAGCTCTCCGAGTAGTACATAAAAACATAACACGTCTTAAAAACAAGACATTTCCTGTTGCCACCAGGGGGCGCTGTGATTGTAAGTCACAATTTCTGCAGTGATGTCTTCTGGTCGCGACTCTTGTCGTATGTGTCTAGTTTGGACTCAATTGGACAAACTATGTCTGAAATATGGAAGCTTGTGTTTTGATGGCGTTTCATCAAACTTTAACGCCACACCACGGTCAGACGGTTTTGCTAAAACGTAATCCTTCAATAACTTTAGATCTCCAATTTGTTGTGATGACGATCGTCTAAATTTGAAGTTGATCTGATGAAAGCTGTACGACAAGTACATCAAAGAAAAAATATGGAATATGACCAAAATGGCCACTAAAGTCAAACTGGCGGGCTTCCTGTTGCGTTATTCATAATGCACTGATGGACTTTTTTGTGCATCTAGTCATGATACACAATAGTCTTTGTTTTTTTTGAAGATCGGTGAATGCTAAATGAGGGGCTTTTCCGTAGGTGGCGCTCTTGAGCCATTTTGCCACGCCCTTTTCAAAATACTCCAGAATACGTAAATTTTCGCCGCCTTCGAATTTACTGCAAACTCCTACAACTTTTTGAGCACATTAAAGCCCTCAAAAAGCCAATTCATTTAAGCTAAGAAAAATAATAATAATAATAATAATAATAATCATTTCAATTTCAATAGGGCCTCCCACCGATTTCGGTGCTCGGGCCCTAATAATAATAACTAGGGCTACGTTGTAGCACTTGCGGGCCCGAGCACCCGCACGTTGAAGCCTGTTGCGGTCGGTGGAGAGAGCGATCGATGACCAAGCGCACATCATCGATCGAGCATGCACTTCTCCACGTTGCATGCGTTTTGCGCTCTGCGGCAGTAGGTTTGCCAGTAGGTGGCGCCATCACTATTATTACGCACAGACATATATATCTGTTCATGTAGGCGCTCTGATGTAGCGTGAGCAATTTTGTGTCAATTGGACAATGTTAACACAACTTAATTTTCACACTGATCAGTAGGTGGCGCTATGACCCTGAACTAATATTTATATGTGGAGCTGTTCAGATCAGTATTGTGATCATAGGTCAGTAGTTTGGAGCCGGTTGGATAATGCAGAGTGGATTAACAAAGTACTTCCTGTTTCCTGGTGAATCAGTAGGTGGCGCTATGACACTGAGGAAATATTGACACATAGAGCTGTTCAGGCTTGTACTCTTATCATGTGACAGAAGTTTGGTAGTGATAGGACAATGCACAGTGGAATTATGAAAACATCGTGTCCTTTGGCGAAGGATGATCCTTCGCCAAACATCAATGTTTACATGGTTTGAGGAAATGTCACAATTCTGACCTTGATTCAATGACTTGACTGAGCTCATTTGAGCTGTATATCTTAAAGCAGCCAGGAGCAGTTCATCAAAGTATAAAACATGTCACTTCATGTTGCCACCAGGGGGCGCTGTGATTTCAAGTCATAATTTCTGTGTAGATGTCATCAAGCCGGAACTCTTGTCTTGCATGTCTACTTTAGACTTGATTGGACCATGTATGTTCGAGATACAGATGCTCGTGTTTTGATGGCGTGTAACCAAACTTTAACGCCACGCCACGGTCACACGGTGTGAAGGGGAAAAAATCCCTTAATCAGTTTTTATCTCAATCTTGTTGGGATGACACTCATCTGAATTTGAAGTTGACCTGATGAAAGCTCTACGACAAGTAAATCAAAGTAAAAATGTTGAATAGGGCCAAAATGGCCACTAAATCCAAAATGGCGGGCTTCCTGTTTAGTCTAGCATATCTATCCAAGAGACTTATTTGTTTGTTATGAAAAGACACATGCCCAAATCGATTTTTGTACATGTCGGCCAAGCGTAGTGCCGGGCTGCCCGTTAGGGGGCGCTAGTCAGTTATTTTGCCACGCCCATTCCTTAAAACCATATGAAAATCTTCAGGGGGGGGATGTTGTTGCACACATGTAGTTTGAGTGAGATAGAACCATGAACACTGAAGTTAAAGCAATTTCGTGTTTCACGGCGAGGTGATGAACTTTGATGCCACGCTATTAATATGGCGTTTGACGAAAAGTCACAGTTATCTTATGCCTTCATTATCAATGTCTTGAGACCCATTTGGTACAGTTTGACATGGTTGAGGTCAGTGGATGAGGAGGAATACATCCAAGTGTAAGACAAGCAAAAAACAAGACATTTCCTGGTGCCACCAGGGGGCGCTGTGATTTTAAGTCATTATTTCTGTGTAGATGTCATCAGGCCGGGACTCTTGTCTTACATGTCTAGTTTGGACTTGATTGGACCATGTATGTTCGAGATACAGATGCACGTGTTTTGATGGCGTGGAACCAAATTTTGACTTCACGCCACGGTCACACGAAGTGACGGAAAAAAATTCCGTTGATCATTTTTTTTCTCAATCTTGTTGTGATGACACCCGTCTAATTTTTAAGTTGATCTGATGAAAGCTCTACGACAAGTACATTAAAGTAAAAATGTGGAATTTGGCCAAAATGGCCACTAAATCCAAAATGGCGGGCTTCCTGTTGCATTTTTCATAATGCTCCAATAGACTTTTTTCTATGATTAGTCACGTTACACCAGTGTCTAGATTTTGGGGAAAATCGCTTATGTGGAAACCTAGGGGCTGGTTCCAGGGGGCGCTGTTGAGCTATTTTGCCACGCCCAATTCAAATTACTCCAGAATACTAAATTGTCCGCAGACCTTGAATTTCCTGCAAAGTTTCACAACTTTTTGAGCATGTCTAGACCCTGAAAAAGCCCCCCGAAGGGAAATAATAATAATAATAAAAATCCTTACAATTTCAATAGGGCCTCTCACCTTTCGGTGCTCGGGCCCTAATTAAAACCATATGAATATCTTCAGGGGGGGGCTGTTGTTACACACATGTAGTTTGAGAGAGATAGAATCATGAACACTGAAGTTACAGCAATTTCGTGTTTCACGGCGAGTTGATGAACTTTAATGCCACGCCATTCATATGGCGTTTGACGAAAAGTCACGGTAATCTTATGTCTTCATTGTCAATGTCTTGGGACCCATTTGATACAGTTTGACATGGTTGAGGTCAGTGGATGAGGAGAAATTCATCCAAGTGTAAGACAAGCAAAAAACAAGACATTTCCTGTTGCCACCAGGGGGCGCTGCGGTTTTAAGTCATCATTTATGCATAGATGTCATCAGGCGGGGACTATTGTCTTACATGTCTAGTTTGGACTTGATTGGAACATGTATGTCCGAGATACAGATGCCCGTGTTTTGATGGCGTGTAACCAATTTTTAACGCCATGCCACGGTCACACGGTGTGATAAAAAAAAAATCCCTCAATCATTTTTTATCTCCATCTTGTTGTGATGACACTCATCTGAATTTGAAGTTGATCTGATGAAAGCCCTGGGACAAGTACGTAAAAGTAAAAATGTGGAATTTGGCCAAAATGGCCACTAAATCCAAAATGGCGGGCTTCCTGTTGCGTTTTTCATAATGCTCCAAGAGACTTTTTTCTATGATTATTCACGTTACACCAGTGTCTAGATTTTGGTGAAAATCGCTTATGTGGAAACCTAGCGGCTGGTTCCAGGGGGCGCTGTTGAGCCGTTTTACCACGCCCTTTTCCAAATACTCCAGATTACGTAAATTTTCACCACTCTCTAATTTACTGGAAAGTTTAAAAACTTTTTGAGCACGTTGAAGCCCTCAAAAAGCCAATTCATTGTTCGGAGAATAATAAGAATAATAATAAGAACTAGGGCTACGTTGTAGCACTTGCGGGCCCGAGCACCCGCACGTTGAAGCCTGTTGCGGTCGGTGGAGAGAGCGATCGATGACCAAGCGCACATCATCGATCGAGCATGCACTTCTCCACAATAAATGCGTTTTGCGCTCTGCGGCAGTAGGATTGCCAGTAGGTGGCGCCATCACTATTATTACGCACAGACATCTATTTATCTGTTCATGTAGGCGCTCTGATGTAGCGTGAGCAATTTTGTGTCAATCGGACAATGTTAACACAACTTAATATTCACACTGATCAGTAGGTGGCGCTATGACCCTGAACTAATATTTATATGTGGAGCTGTTCAGATTAGTATTGTGATCATAGGTCAGTAGTTTGGAGCCGGTTGGATAATGCAGAGTGGATTAACAAAGTACTTCCTGTTTCCTGGCGAATCAGTAGGTGGCGCTATGACACTGAGGAAATATTGACACATAGAACTGTTCAGGCTTGTACTCTTATCATGTGACAGAAGTTTGGTAGTGATAGGACAATGCACAGTGGACTTATGAAAACATCGTGTCCTTTGGCGAAGGATGATCCTTAGCCGCACCTCAACGTTTAAATGGTTTGAGGAAATGTCACAATTCTGACCTTGATTCAATGACTTGACTGAGCTCATTTGAGCTGTATATCTTAAAGCAGCCAGGAGCAGTTCATCAAAGTATAAAACATGTCACTTCCTGTAGCCACCAGGGGGCGCTGTAATTTCAAGTCATAATTTCTGTGTAGATGTCATCAGGATGGCACCCTTGTCTTACATGTCTAGTTTGGACTCGATTGGAGAATGTATGTCCGAGATACAGAACCTCGTGTTTTGATGGCGTTTAATCAAACTCAAGACGCCACGCCACGGTCACACGGTGTGACGAAAGGTCAATCTCTTAATCACTTTTTATCTCCATCTTGTTGTGATGGCACTGATCTTAATTTGAAGTTAATCTGATGAAAGCCCTGGGACAAGTGCATCAAGTAAAAATGTGGAATATGGAAAAAAAATGGCCACTTAATCCAAAATGGCGGCCTCCCTGTTTGGTCAAGCATACCTATCCAAGATATTTTTTTGTTTGTTATGAAACGACACATGTCCCGATAGATTTGTATAAATGTCGGCCATCGTAGTGCCGGGGTTGCCCTATAGGGGGCGCTGGTCAGTTTTTTTGCCACGCCCATTTCTTAAAACCATATGAATATCTTCAGGGGGGGGCTGTTGTTACACACATGTAGTTTGAGAGAGATAGAATCATGAACACTGAAGTTACAGCAATTTCGTGTTTCACGGCGAGTTGATGAACTTTAATGCAACGCCATTCATATGGCGTTTGACGAAAAGTCACGGTAATCTTATGTCTTCATTGTCAATGTCTTGGGACCCATTTGATACAGTTTGACATGGTTGAGGTCAGTGGATGAGGAGAAATTCATCCAAGTGTAAGACAAGCAAAAAACAAGACATTTCCTGTTGCCACCAGGGGGCGCTGCGGTTTTAAGTCATCATTTATGCATAGATGTCATCAGGCGGGGACTATTGTCTTACATGTCTAGTTTGGACTTGATTGGAACATGTATGTCCGAGATACAGATGCCCGTGTTTTGATGGCGTGTAACCAATTTTTAACGCCATGCCACGGTCACACGGTGTGATAAAAAAAAAATCCCTCAATCATTTTTTATCTCCATCTTGTTGTGATGACACTCATCTGAATTTGAAGTTGATCTGATGAAAGCCCTGGGACAAGTACGTAAAAGTAAAAATGTGGGATATTGCCAAAATGGCCACTAAAAGCAAAATGGCGGACTTCCTGTTGCGTTTTTCATAATGCTCCATGAGACTTTTTTTCATGACTGGTCACGATACACCTATATCCAGATTTTGATGAAAATCCGTTATGTGGAAACCTAGGGGCTGGTTCCAGGGGGCGCTGTAGAGCCATTTTGCCACGCCCAATTCCAATTACTCCAGAATACTAAAATATCCGCAGACCTTGAATTTCCTGCAAAGTTTCATAACTTTTTGAGCATGTGTAGACCCTGAAAAAGCCCCCCAAAGGGAAATAATAATAATAATAACTAGGGCTACGTTGTAGCACTTGCGGGCCCGAGCACCCGCACGTTGGAGCCTGTTGCGGTCGGTGGAGAGAGCGATCGATGACCAAGCGCACATCATCGATCGAGCATGCACTTCTCCACGTTGCATGCGTTTTGCGCTCTGCGGCAGTAGGTTTGCCAGTAGGTGGCGCCATCACTATTATTAGGCACAGACATATATATCTGTTCATGTAGGCGCTCTGATGTAGCGTGAGCAATTTTGTGTCAATTGGACAATGTTAACACAACTTAATTTTCACACTGATCAGTAGGTGGCGCTATGACCCTGATCTAATATTTATATGTGGAGCTGTTCAGATCAGTATTGTGATCATAGGTCAGTAGTTTGGAGCCGGTTGGATAATGCAGAGTGGATTAACAAAGTACTTCCTGTTTCCTGGCGAATCAGTAGGTGGCGCTATGACACTGAGGAAATATTGACACATAGAGCTGTTCAGGCTTGTACTCTTATCATGTGACAGAAGTTTGGTAGTGATAGGACAATGCACAGTGGACTTATGAAAACATCGTGTCCTTTGGCGAAGGATGATCCTTCGCCGCACCTCAACGTTTAAATGGTTTGAGGAAAGTCACAATTCTGACCTTGATTCAATGACTTGACTGAGCTCATTTGAGCTGTATATCTTAAAGCAGCCAGGAGCAGTTCATCAAAGTATAAAACATGTCACTTCCTGTAGCCACCAGGGGGCGCTGTAATTTCAAGTCATAATTTCTGTGTAGATGTCATCAGGATGGCACCCTTGTCTTACATGTCTAGTTTGGACTCGATTGGACAATGTATGTCCGAGATACAGAACCTCGTGTTTTGATGGCGTTTAATCAAACTCAAGACGCCACGCCACGGTCACACGGTGTGACGAAAGGTCAATCTCTTAATCACTTTTTATCTCCATCTTGTTGTGATGGCACTGATCTTAATTTGAAGTTAATCTGATGAAAGCCCTGGGACAAGTGCATCAAGTAAAAATGTGGAATATGGAAAAAAAATGGCCACTTAATCCAAAATGGCGGCCTCCCTGTTTGGTCAAGCATACCTATCCAAGATATTTTTTTGTTTGTTATGAAACGACACATGTCCCGATAGATTTGTATAAATGTCGGCCATCGTAGTGCCGGGGTTGCCCTATAGGGGGCGCTGGTCAGTTTTTTTGCCACGCCCATTTCTTAAAACCATATGAATATCTTCAGGGGGGGGCTGTTGTTACACACATGTAGTTTGAGAGAGATAGAATCATGAACACTGAAGTTACAGCAATTTCGTGTTTCACGGCGAGTTGATGAACTTTAATGCCACGCCATTCATATGGCGTTTGACGAAAAGTCACGGTAATCTTATGTCTTCATTGTCAATGTCTTGGGACCCATTTGATACAGTTTGACATGGTTGAGGTCAGTGGATGAGGAGAAATTCATCCAAGTGTAAGACAAGCAAAAAACAAGACATTTCCTGTTGCCACCAGGGGGCGCTGCGGTTTTAAGTCATCATTTATGCATAGATGTCATCAGGCGGGGACTATTGTCTTACATGTCTAGTTTGGACTTGATTGGAACATGTATGTCCGAGATACAGATGCCCGTGTTTTGATGGCGTGTAACCAATTTTTAACGCCATGCCACGGTCACACGGTGTGATAAAAAAAAAATCCCTCAATCATTTTTTATCTCCATCTTGTTGTGATGACACTCATCTGAATTTGAAGTTGATCTGATGAAAGCCCTGGGACAAGTACGTAAAAGTAAAAATGTGGGATATTGCCAAAATGGCCACTAAAAGCAAAATGGCGGACTTCCTGTTGCGTTTTTCATAATGCTCCATGAGACTTTTTTTCATGACTGGTCACGATACACCTATATCCAGATTTTGATGAAAATCCGTTATGTGGAAACCTAGGGGCTGGTTCCAGGGGGCGCTGTAGAGCCATTTTGCCACGCCCAATTCCAATTACTCCAGAATACTAAAATATCCGCAGACCTTGAATTTCCTGCAACGTTTCATAACTTTTTGAGCATGTCTAGACCCTGAAAAAGCCCCCCAAAGGGAAATAATAATAATAATAATAATAATAATAATAATAATAAAAATCCTTACAGATTCAATAGGGCCTCTCACCATTCGGTGCTCGGGCCCTAATAATAACGAGAAGTGAGTCAAACTGTAAGACATAGAAAAACAAGACATTTGCTGTTGCCACCAGGGGACGCTGTGATTTTAAGTCACGATTTCTGTACCGATGTCTTCAGGTCGCGACTCTTGTCTTATGTGTATAGTTTGGACTCGATTGGACAAAATATGTCCAAGATACAGGAGCCTGTGTTTTGATGGCGTTTAATCAAACTTTGAGGCCACACCACGGTCAGACGGTTTTGCTAAAACTTAATCCTTCAATAACTTTAGATCTCCATTTTGTTGTGATGACGATCGTCTAAATTGTAAGTTGATTTGATGAAAGCTGTAGGAGGAGTACTTAAAAGAAAAAATATCGAATATGACCAAAATGGCCACTAAAGTCAAACTGGCGGGCTTCCTGTTGCGTTATTCATAATGCACTGATGGACTTTTTTGTGCATCTAGTCATGATACACAATAGTCTTTGTTTTTTTTGATGATCGGTGAATGCTAAATGAGGGGCTTTTCCGTAGGTGGCGCTATTGAGCGGTTTTGACACACCCGTTCCCAAATACTTCAGAATACGTAAACTTGCGCACATGTCTAATTTACTGTACACTTTAGAAACTTTTTGAGCACGTTAAAGCCCTCAAAAAGCCAATTCACTGAGCGAAGAAAAATAATAATAATAACTAGGGCTACGTTGTAGCACTAACGGGCCCGAGCACAGGCAATTTCAAGTCTGTTGCGGTCGGGGAAGAGAGAGCGATCGATGACCAAGCGCACGTCTCTGCCTTGCTTGCGTTTTAAGCTCTGCAGCAAGAATAAACGCTTCACTTCCTGTAGCCAGCAGGTGGCGCTAGGATTTTAAGTCATGGTGTCTTTGTAGATGTCATCAGGTCGCGACTCTTGTCTTACATGTCTAGTTTGGAGTTGATTGGACCAAATATGTCCAAGATACAGACGCTCGTGTTTTGATGGCGTGTGATCAGACTTTGACTCCACGCCATGGTAAGAGTTTAGTGTTTTCCTATTTTGTAACAGGTAAAAATAGCAGTTAAATGTCAACAGTTGTCTTTATTGTCGTTCTATTATTTAATAAATGCAACAAACTATAGTTTTTATATATATTGTATGTCTATATATATATATATAACTTTATAACCTGTGTTATCAAATATGTTGTGCGGCACCAGACAGCTTTAAATTGGGGGAAGAGTGGTCGAGCACAGGCAATTTCAAGTCTGTTGCGGTCGGGGGAGAGAGAACGATCGATGACCAAGCGCATGTCTCTGCCTTGCGTGCGTTTTAAGCTCTGCAGCAACAATGAACGCTTCACTTCCTGTAGCCAGTGGCGCTAGGATTTTAAGTCATGATGTCTGTGTAGATGTCATCAGGTCGCGACCCTTGTCTTACATGTCTAGTTTGGAGTTGATTGGACCAAATATGTCCAAGATACAGACACTCGTGTTTTGATGGCGTGTGATCAGACTTTGACTCCACGCCATGGTCAGAGTTTGGTGTTTTCCTATTTTGTAACAGGTAAAAATAGCAGTTAAATGTCAACAGTTGTCTTTATTGTCGTTCTATTATTTAATAAATGCAACAAACTATAGTTTTTATATATATATATATAACTTTATAACCTGTGTTATCAATAATGTTGTGCGGCACCAGACAGCTTTAAATTGGGGGAAGAGTGGTCAAGCACAGGCAATTTCAAGTCTGTTGCGGTCGGGGAAGAGAGAACGATCGATGACCAAGCGCATGTCTCTGCCTTGCGTGCGTTTTAAGCTCTGCAGCAACAATAAACGCTTCACTTCCTGTAGCCAGCAGGTGGCGCTAGGATTTTAAGTCATGATGTCTTTGTAGATGTCATCAGGTCGCGACCCTTGTCTTACATGTCTAGTTTGGAGTTGATTGGACCAAATATGTCCAAGATACAGACACTCGTGTTTTGATGGCGTGTGATCAGACTTTGACTCCACGCCATGGTTAGAGTTTGGTGTTTTCCTATTTTGTAACAGGTAAAAATAGCAGTTAAATGTCAACAGTTGTCTTTATTGTCGTTCTATTATTTAATAAATGCAACAAACTATAGTTTTTATATATATTGTATGACTATATATATATATATATATATATATATATAACTTTATAACCTGTGTTATCAAATATGTTGTGTGGCACCAGACAGCTTTAAATTGGGGGAAGAGTGGTCGAGCACAGGCAATTTCAAGTCTGTTGCGGTCGGGGGAGAGAGAACGATCGATGACCAAGCGCATGTCTCTGCCTTGCGTGCGTTTTAAGCTCTGCAGCAACAATAAACGCTTCACTTCCTATAGCCAGTGGCGCTAGGATTTTAAGTCATGATGTCTTTGTAGATGTCATCAGGTCGCGACCCTTGTCTTACATGTCTAGTTTGGAGTTGATTGGACCAAATATGTCCAAGATACAGACACTCGTGTTTTGATGGCGTGTGATCAGACTTTGACTCCACGCCATGGTCAGAGTTTGGTGTTTTCCTATTTTGTAACAGGTAAAAATAGCAGTTAAATGTCAACAGTTGTCTTTATTGTCGTTCTATTATTTAATAAATGCAACAAACTATAGTTTTTATATATATTGCATGACTATATATATATATATATATATATATAACTTTATAACCTGTGTTATCAAATATGTTGTGCGGCAACAGACAGCTTTAAATTGGGGGAAGAGTGGAGGAAATAGTAAAGGTTGCCTACCCCTGCCTTAGGTGACACAATTTGTGCCTTGGTCAAACCATGATCCTACACTGCCCTCTAGTGACTTAATATTGCGGTACAAGTAGGTTGTGCCGGCAATATAAAGCCACTAGAGGTCAGTATAAGACCATGAAACACATACATGGTTGAAATGAAAACAGGTCTTTTCATTTTGCACATCAAGATTTTAAGCCTCACCACGGTCACACGGATTGATGAAAAGTTTAAATTTTGATAACTTTAGATCTTCATCTTGTTTTGTAGAGTCTCATCTAATTTTTAAGTTGATCTGATGAAAGCTCTCCGAGTAGTACATAAAAACATAACACGTCTTAAAAACAAGACATTTCCTGTTGCCACCAGGGGGCGCTGTGATTGTAAGTCACAATTTCTGCAGTGATGTCTTCTGGTCGCGACTCTTGTCGTATGTGTCTAGTTTGGACTCAATTGGACAAACTATGTCTGAAATATGGAAGCTTGTGTTTTGATGGCGTTTCATCAAACTTTAACGCCACACCACGGTCAGACGGTTTTGCTAAAACTTAATCCTTCAATAACTTTAGATCTCCAATTTGTTGTGATGACGATCGTCTAAATTTGAAGTTGATCTGATGAAAGCTGTACGACAAGTACATCAAAGAAAAAATATGGAATATGACCAAAATGGCCACTAAAGTCAAACTGGCGGGCTTCCTGTTGCGTTATTCATAATGCACTGATGGACTTTTTTGTGCATCTAGTCATGATACAAAATAGTCTTTGTTTTTTTTGAAGATCGGTGAATGCTAAATGAGGGGCTTTTCCGTAGGTGGCGCTCTTGAGCCATTTTGCCACGCCCTTTTCAAAATACTCCAGAATACGTAAATTTTCGCCGCCTTCGAATTTACTGCAAACTCCTACAACTTTTTGAGCACATTAAAGCCCTCAAAAAGCCAATTCATTTAAGCTAAGAAAAATAATAATAATAATAATAATAATAATCATTTCAATTTCAATAGGGCCTCCCACCGATTTCGGTGCTCGGGCCCTAATAATAAAAATCCTTACAGATTCAATAGGGCCTCTCACCATTCGGTGCTCGGGCCCTAATTACCTGTTCTGCAATTAGTTGCCTCTTCAACTCGAGGGTCTTCTGTTGTTCATTGGTGTGATCGATTATCGTCTTTCCTCCGACTAACAGTTTGCTCTCCATAGTCTGTGAACAAAGAACATGTGATCAATTATTTACGCATCTTTTCATTGTTCCTACAATTACCAGACACTGGTGCTTTGATAATGAGACGTGTAATCTTTACCAGTACCTTGTATTTCTCTATGATCTTCTCCAGAGCATCCTGATCCCACTGCATGTCCTCCACACTCTTCCTGTGCTCACTCAGGGGCCTCAGCCTCTCGCTGCCTCCCTGGTAGATCAGTCTCCTGGGGCAGTCGTCGCCCTGTTTCAGGTAAAGCCTCCCGTCTGGCTCACCCTGAAGGGCCCTCAAAACCTCTGCCTCCCTCTCTGTAAGCATCCCCTCCTCCACGCCTCCCATGCTTCTGCTCAGCCTTTTGCTGTTTCTCCTCATCCTCCTCTCCTTTGCGAGCATCCCTTGCTTCTCCAGCTGCGCCTTCAAGCGTGCGATCTCCTCCTGGTACTCCCTCAGCAGGGCGTCTTTGGGGTCCTCGTTGATCCGGGGTTTGTTCTTGATGTTCTTGGCCCTGCTGGCGTACCTGAGCGTGGCCAGGGACTCCTCGAAGTTCTTGTGCGAAGGCCCCACGGTTGCTATCATGACAGTTTTGGCGTTGCCCCCCAGCGAGTCCTGGAGCAGGCGGGTCAGCTTGGAGTCCCTGTAGGGGATGTGGGTGCTCTTCCCGTCCACCAGAGCTGTGATGACGTTCCCCAGGGCCGACAGGGACAGGTTGATTTTGGTTGCCTCCTTCAGCCGCTTCCCCTTGGCGCCCGTCTTGCTCTGGCGCTCGCTGCCGGCCAGGTCGACCATGTTCAGCTTCCCAACTCGGATGTGGTCCTCGCCGTCGGGCCCCACCTCGCTGCACTCCACGGTGATGAGGAAGATGGCGTGGGACCTGGAGCTGTGTTCGTTCATGTTGGTGAAGCCCACGGACCTGGACTGGTTGCCCAGGTTCATCACATGTTCGATCTCCGTGGCGTTCTTAGTCACCACCGAGGAGAGGTCTTTCACGTAGATGCCAAAGTCTGGGTGTTCCTTGAGCTCCAGCTTCCTGTTGTTGTCTTTGAACAGCAGGTCCCTGATCTCCTCCTGGTAGATCTCCAGGTACGATGACCTCACCAGGTACTTCTGGTTCTGGGTCCTGGAGATGTGCGTGAAGATGTGCTGGAATGAGGTGGGTATCACCCCTCTCCCCTCCGGGTCCCTGACAACCCCCTGCATGGTGTGCGTCTTACCTGTCCCCGTCTGTCCATAGGCAAATATAGTCCCATTGAAGCCCAGCACCACGGACTCCACCAGGGGCCTCACCGCGTCGTCATAGATGTCGCTCTGCGTGGAGTCCCACCCGTGCACGGAATCGAACGTGAACACTTTCCTGGGCTCATCAGGTGGCGCCCTCGGGTTCCTGATGGTGATCTGTCCCAGTTTGTCATCCACCTCCAGGATGTTGTCGCACCCCGCCTCTCTGGTGCCGAAGGGCCGGCAACGCACCACCACGCGCACCGACTCGCACTGTTTGCTCTTAGACATTTTGTATTTATCTTTTTCTTTTCTTTTTTTTTTTTAGATAACGAAAACAAACGCACCTGTGCTCACCGCGTTAGAATAAAAACAAGCCTCTGTCCCACGTGAGGTCCACCGCAGCCCGGCGCCGCCCCGCACCGCCCCGCACCCTGAGCCGCATCCTCCGCCCTGAGCATCTCCCACAGAGGGATGCGAAGTCACAGGATGTTTAGAATGAAAAAAGGAAAAGATGCTGTTTCTGCTGCTGCCGCTGCCGACCCAGCCCACACCGCCTCCCCCGGCTGGTACACACCCTGCTATGCGGACAATGGGAACGAGACATGTGACCTGCGCGACGAATTGGATTGGAGCTCTCCCTACACATATGGTCTGATTCACTGACACTGATAAATAACCCTGTGAAAGAAACAAAATTAGCACCTGAACGCACCTTAAAAATAAATAATAAACATAACACAAATATGGTTCATTAACAAAAGATTTATTTTTTTTACATCCAAAAAGGCCAGAGATATATTTTAATGTACACAGAGAAAAAGACACTTGCTGAAACTGGTACACATTCATCACTAATGTATTTTCCAATAGGAGAATATTTGCTTTTATTTATTTTGCCTCCATAGTGTCTTTACATACGCAGTGTGTGTGAATAATTAAGCTCCTCCTCCATCTATACACCATTACGTAAATCAATAATGTTAAGGAATACAAAACCATCAATTTCTGCTGATATTGAACACAGTGGCCAGTTTATTAGGTACATGTAGATCAAACTAATAGTCCTGCAAACAGAGTTATTATCGAAGGTGTTTATTTAACTGTGTGATCATTTTGGAGGCTTTTTATAACTCCCTTTATAGACTTATATCAGCTAAATAACAAAAACACATCTATTTTACTGCAACACAGCAACAAAATGATCCCAGATGAGAACCCTTCTACATCTTATAACCTTCATGACATCAGTCTTAGCTAGCTGTCCCTAATAAACTGGCCACTGTGGGAACTTTCAGAATGCTGGCCTCCACTCAATGGGATCAAATGTAGGCATTATTATTGTTAATAAGCGCTACTGGCACATGTGGTGAGTCGGTCACTTGTGAAACCTCTTGCTGGAATCGTTTGCATGATCCAGTAAAAGTTGGCATGGAGTGAAGTGGTTTCCGTACACGGCCTCGTACTTTCTCATCTTCTCCACCAGCTTGTCGGCGCCGAATGTGTCCACGAAACGGAAAGGTCCTGGAAGCGAGATAGATTTGATTAGATATCAGATAGAATATATGATTCTAGGAGACTCTTTATTGTGGGTGATGCTCCTCCCATTGACATATATTGAGCATACAGACACTGTTAAGTTTCTCAGAATCATGATTTAAGTTGAAGTCTGACCTCCGAGACAGGGAGGGAATCCCAGTCCAAACACAGCCCCGATGTCTCCTTCCAGAGGGCCGTTCAAAATGCCCTCTTGCAAACACAGTATGGCCTCATTGACGAATCGAGAAACAAGCCTGTACTGCACATCAGAGTCCGATGAACTGTAAGAAAACAAGTATTTCAATGGTTAAACAAGTGACAAATGAACAATGTAATAGTTTAAAAGCTTAAAGGGTTTTGTATCCTTTTCAAATTAAACCTTTATTAGGAACAAATGGAACAATATATTAAAGTTAACAGCGTGAAAACTCTGAGTGCGATTATAGTTTTATAAGGTGAATGTCGACTTAACACTGTTGTAACTTCTGCTTTTTCCACTTACACAGCAGGATTTGGTGTTAGCTTGTACTTCTCCAGGATCTCTCCAATATCTGGGTTGACCTCTTTGACCTTGAGTCCTGGCTGGTAGACGTAGCAGCCCTTCCCCGCCTTGCGGCCTTGAGTGGAAATAACAAACGAGGATTAAACATTCATAGATTACATGCTCACATTAATTAACAGGGAAGTTCTTCCTCCAACTAAAAGCAGACCACAGTGCTTCACAGCCATACCATTGAATCCCATCTCCACCATGGTCTTCAGAACCTCCACATTTCCACCTCCAAAGCGAGAGCCAAAGGCTTTGCCCAGATCCTCGGCCACATGGGCGGCTACGTCGATACCGACTTCATCGGCCAGCGTGGCTGCACCCACAGGGAAACCAAAGCTCGTGGTGAGTCCATCCAACTTCTTGGGGTCAACCCCTTCCTGTTAGTGCATAATGGATACATGAATACTATGTGTAAAAGAGCGATAATTTGTAATGAGTAGGATTTCATCTTATCACATAAATATCTACAGATTGTAGTTTACCTGAAGTACTCGTACAGCTTCCGCCAGCATTGGAGCCAAACACCTTGTGGTATAGAACCCAGGTCCATCCTGCAAAGCCATTAGTGTGATATATTACTGCAGCAACTCACATCTGAAGCATTGTGGAAAATAATGCTGAACTCTCATTTCCAGCCACGTACAACTTCATTGTTGCATTTGCCAAAGAGGTATTGTTTTCAACTCACCCCAACCACGATGATGACTTTGCCCTGCTTCAGGCCGACTGCCACAGCCGAGGCGATGGTGTCCTGTGACGTCTGATCAGTGCTAATAATCTCAAGGAGCTGCATCTTGTCGACTGGAGAGAAGTAGTGCATTCCAATCACCTAGAGATAAAACAACATTCAGCATCATTGCTTTTTTTAAATTGAATTTAGAAGAAAGTGCAGATATTTAAAATACACGGCTCCGAAGTTCAAACCTTGTCTGGCCTCTTGCTGGCTGCAGCGATATCCTTGATGGGCAGAGCGGACGTATTGCTGGCAAAGATGCAGTTAGGGGAGGTGACCTGCAGGCAAATGTTTGTCAGCTCAAAGTCGCACACAATTAATGATTAGGTGTTGTAAGAAAAGCAGAGTCAGCATCTTTGCAGTGACACTTACAGCCTCCACCTCCTTCAGGACTGCGTGCTTGATCTTAATGTCTTCAAACACAGCTTCAATAACCATGTCGGCATTTTCAAAGCCACTGTAGTCCAGCTTGCCGGTCAGGCCGGACAATATGGAGTCCCTCTGAAACGACGTGATGTTCCTTTTCCTGGTCTTGTCATTGAGCCTGGAAAAGAATGAAAATTCAAATAAATGTTGGGGTTTTCATGTGACCTGTCATTTTGGTTCATGTAGGTTGAAATATAATACATTCATATCACAGGTAATGCTAGCTAATCAACAGTACATGACAATAAGAGCTTGACCAATTAATTAGTTGGTTGATTAAAATAAGTATATAAAATGTTTACTATTTTCAAGTGGTTGTATTTGTAGTTTTCTTTTCATTTATAATGTTATTTTTTATAAACTGTAAAATATAAAGCCTATATTACAGGTCTTTGTCATAATGGTTTGATAATGACAATTTATTCAAATATATATTATCAAAATGTGTGATGTGATAATTGCTGTGTGAAAACCGACCCTTTGTAAACCTGCTGCTCTCCTCTGGCCAGTCCAGCCACTGTGGTGTCCTTCAGGATTGTGTGCACGCCTTTGTCCACCGTCACCTGAGCGATACCTGCTCCCATCAGACCTGCTCCCAAGATGGCAAGAGTCCTAATGGTGAAAAACAAAGACACATACTGAAGTGAAACATGTGTTGATTATCCAACATCACACACACACAAGCCCTTTGATACACACTTACTTCACTTCCTTTTGGGGAGTTCCAAAGCGGTTCTTCTTGCAAGCAACTTGACCGTGGTAGAGACCAATCAGGGCCCCTGATTCCGGGGTTCTTGCCAACTGCCCGAAATTCTGTGACAGCCATGGAAATTTGTGTTATTCACTTAAACAATGAGCTACTGTAAATACTAGGGATGCACCGATATGGAAATTCTTGGCCGATACCGATACCGATATTTAAAATAACAATCTGGCCGATAGCCGATACCGATACCGATATTTGTTTATTTTCTTTTTGTTGTTATTCATTCACCCTTTTGTGCCAGAAAAATAATTAAATCATTATTTAAAAAGCACTATTCATCACTCTTATCTTTTAATGAGCACAAATTGAATCAGATTTATGAAACAATCTCTGATTTAACTAAACTTTATTTAACAGAGACATATTATGCCCATTTTACCGCAAGTTGAAATGGTTCCTTGGGATCTTAATGAAATGTCTGTAACATATTTTGGTCAAAATACCACAAGGATAATTTAAAACAGCACTTTTTACCCTGTCTAAAACAGCCCTGTTAAAAGTATCATTATAGAGAACGCTCTTCTCATTGATTTACGGTAGCAGTATTGCCCGTTTATTAGATGTGTTACGGCTTCTGTGTGTATAACGTATGTTGTCAATTCCCTTGTTACCTGTGCATGAGACGGATGAATAGAGCCGATGCACATGAGAATAAAGTACTTTAACAGACGCTACGCTCATACTTTTTAAACCAAGTTACACTGCGTGAGTCAAGATAACTTAACAAGCCCTCCTCAGTTTTACCTGTTTTTAGTGTCGGGCAGAAATCACATCGCGTCAACACCCACCGTGGCCCTTCGCGATGCTTGTTTTAATTAAACAGTCGGATTCCCCTGGTCCGCACCAGTTCTCAGTCAGCTGCTAGGCGCCAGCCGAGGCGCACCGCAGGGTGCCCCCCCCCCCCGCGCGAACAGAGGGTTCCCCCAGCGGTCGCCGTAGCTGAGGTGATCCGCGAGAAGGGCCCGACACGCGTCCAGAGTCGCCGCCGCTGACCGCGTACCCAGTCCCCTCCCCGCCTTCCGCGCCGGCGCCGTGAGGTGCCACCGGATGAGGACCTCCCGGTGCCGCACACTGAGCCTCCGGCGGCGCGGAGAGGAGGGCGACGGAGTGACTGCTCCCCCAGCCGCGGCACGTGCCCAGCGGTTTTACAACAAATATGAACATCGGCCAATGATATCGGTGAAAGTCAAGTTTATTACCGATAAGCCGATATCAGTAAACGAGGCGAATATCGGCCGCTACCGATGTTCGGCCGATATATCGGTGCATCCCTAGTAAATACTAAATTTGAAAGTGGTATAGAACAACAAACCTTACCTGAGACTCTGCTAAATATCCAGCAACTGGACCTTGTTCAACTCCAGTTTTCACAGACTGAAAGGAGAAGCAGCACAAACCACAGTTACATTTCAAGTCAAAGGACAGAAGAGAGTCTTCTACAGTATTTACTAAACAGTGATTTTCATCTGACAAGTGAATGATCACACTGACACTCACATAATCTCCCACACTGCATAAAATAAATTTGCTCTCCAGCAAATAATTTAGCCTTTTAAAGCAGGCTAATTTCTTAAATTTCTGCCATCCTAGTTTTCAAATATACGTGTTGCTTATGGGGAGTATTTACTTACATCAATTATCTGTAGGGGTGCTGGATACAGTCCCTTGCTCTGCTTCATAACTTTTCCGCGGACAGTTTTGTAAATTTGATTCCGCACAAACCCAAAGCCCATGATGTAGTCTTGAACCTCTGTGGGCAAAAGAACATCAACTCTTAAATAAAGTTATTCTTCCACCTATAGAATTGAATACGTTCAAGTGACAAAAGGAAGTCAAATGCAGCACAACTGACTCTGCATCGCGCCCTTCTCTTTGTGAAGAGAGATTTTCTTGTTGACGATTCCTCTGGCACATTCGATGGCAACTTCCTCCAGGTAGTCTATCGTTCTTTCCTCTGGACTCTTTAGGCCAGGTCCTAGAATACAAGCAGGGATGATAAGATTAATCATAATAGTTTCAATTCATGCACAGTCCAATATCGAGCAAGAATTATAATGTCTACAGGTGCTTAAACTTTAAAAGTACCTACTTGAAACAGCAAAGTCTTTTTTTATTGTATGTTTGTTTACCTAGAGGGTCTACAAGATGGTCGACGAGCCCCATCTTCTTGGCTTTATCTGCTCGGATATTTCTTCCTGTTAGCATCATGTCAAAGGCACTGGGTAGACCGACCTAAAGACAATAACAAGAAAACAAACATGAAACGTGATCTGACCCTTCATGAATATAGACAGTTTAGTGCTGTGTATAGATGAATTAATGTGATTTTGATTTTTAGCACAAGTTAAACTGAAGTCAGTTGTACTCATGACTGTTGAGAGGTGGACCGAGTGGACATAGACAAAGTGAAGCGAGGGGAAATAATCTGTTAGGGTCGTGTAAACATCCTAAACCAATTATGAGCATTAGCCAGATTATACTGCATTATGGCTGAGCCTTTTCAGGCCTATGCTCACACAATTTACCACTAAATGGGATGCGTTCACAAACCATGTTCTGCATCATCCTACAAACTGTGTGAAGGCATGAAAGAAAAAAAGGAGCGATCTATTGATACTTAAAACCTATTTCTGATTTAACTTAGAATCATTTGATCTTCATGTCTCTTTATTTATTAATTAACCGCTTCACAAAAGTGCCACAATTGTGATAGAGTTCTGAACTGGCAGTTTGGCTCTTATGCAAAGCTCTAAAGTCACTTCCCATAGATTTTTGTGTAAACAAAAAAGGCAGAGGCAGCTCAAAAAAGAGCAGAGCGCGTGATGCTACAAGCCCCTGGGCATCATGAATATATGCATTTAGGTCATTAGCTGTCTTTCCACCTTTGTTTTGCTGCTGTTTCATAAACCCAGCAGGTTTGTTCACTGTGTTAAACTCTTTCCCTTGTTTCCCCCCCCCTCTTCAGATCCACTCTGCAAAACTGTCAGCCTACATGGCACCTCTGGAAGGTCAATTCCAGCGCAAGCTGTGCTCTCAGATCAGCTCCACTGTCAGGAGAGAAAATACTAACAAAGAGGAGCCCTGCACACAGACCCCTCTCCCCCTCTGGAATCCAACAAAACTGCTGCAGCCGCAGATAATCTAAATCCCTGTGTGCAGTTTTTATACTTCATAACAAAGCAAGTGTTTGAGACACTGCCATACAAATTTGGGGAATATAGCAGTCTCCAGGAGGCACACACAATATATTTTTGCAAGTGCTGGGTAAAAGTTGTTCTAGAAACAAATGTATTTTTGTTCCCAGTTCTTTATTATCTAAATCGACATTTCAATTCAAATGATTCCACTGAGGCTGACAATCTGTGGTCAAAATGTAATATCTGTTAAAGGTAAAAAAGAGGAAGGAAAACAGAAGTGCACTTATATTCTTCAAATTGAGAGAACATATGATTACAATTTCTGCACTAACCATTTTGGGGAGTCTCTGCGTACCGCCAGCTCCGGGTAGAAGACCCAGCATGACCTCCGGAGTACCGAGAACTGTTTTCTTGCTCTTTGTTGCAATTCTGTACTGGCAGGCAATGGCAAACTGAAATAGAAAAAATGACCCATTAGATAAGACATTATGATCAATAGTCCATGTCAAATATTTCCAGTTTAGTAAGAAGTTGCTGGTTGCGGAATATGTTCTTGTTCACCTCTAAGCCACCGCCCAAGCAGGAGCCATTGATGGCAGCAACAATGGGCTTTGGAGATTTTTCAACCCGCTCGAACATCTGCTGTCCTGCCTGAGAAAGCTTGGTGACCTCTTCTGCGTTGTTGCAGGCCTGGATCATACTGTAACAGAGGTGGAGCGTGTGAAAAGGCATCCGGAGAATGAAAGACATGACAAACCTCTTTGACATTTCATTCAGAAGATCTTAATGTTAAAGGTTCAAAAGACTGTAACTTTGTTTCTTGAATTGAGTCGATATCAGGAGCTATGTCTTACTTAATGTCTGCTCCTGCGATGAAGCATCCTGGCTTTGAGGAGATGAGGACAGCACTCTTAACAGCATCGTTGGCCCAAACTTCATCCATTACTTCGGCCATCTCCTTTTGCATTTGGAGTGACAGGGTGTTTACCTAGACAGAGAGGCGACCATTAGGTTGACTTTTCATACCAGCAGTAAAAACATGTCATATTTACTTTCAATGAGCTCACACCTTGGAACTCGGGTCGTTGATCCGTACAACAGCGACGTCGTCCTTGACTTCATAGTTCACGTGAGTACGGGCTAAAAATAGAGGAGAGATAATGTGGAGTGAGAAAGAATTGTGTCATTGAACAGGGTGACCACTTTTTAACTATTTATTATATAAATATGTATTATTTGGGGGAATTACCAAGCATGGCAGGACCTACAGAGAAGGTGCGGAAGCTATTGCCTGTGGATAAAGAAAAACAAGAGTAAACAAAACATTATTATACATATATTATTTTAGCAAGTTTTTAAATAGCCTTATAATAGCCCATTTCTAATGTAAATAATTTTATTTTATTGTTGTTTTAAGTGTGAGCTACAGGATATTGGAATTTCCAAGGGGCGGGGGCAGGCACTAAAACAATTTAAAAAATGATTGCAATATATTTGACCTCAATAGCAGTTTTACTAAAGTCCAATAATCGAAATATTGCTAATGCATATTTTGTGTGTGTTAATCTGTCATGTGAAGCACTTTGTAAAAGTGTGTAAAACTCCTTAAATGTTCAATTACTCATTATTTTTATTCAATGTTTCCAAATCTCACGACACATATTTACTTAGTTATGTGCGTTCTGAAAGATGTTACACAAACAAACTATTATAATCATTGAAATCTATTTATATAAACATTTTGATCTTGATATTGTCCAGGCCTCTTTTATAAGACACACAACCTGAAGCAGATTTCTAAAGGGATCCAGCCTTTCAAACATATTAAACACAAGGCCCTGACACCTGCATCCAGACAGAAAGTCCTCTCTCTCTCTCACACGCACGCACGCACGCACACAGAGACACACACAGAGAGAGTATATGAGACGCTCATATATCCTAACCGTGACCTCGAACGCTCTGATCCCTGCTATGCAACCCATTGGAACACGACCCTTCACCTACATTCTCCGCCCACAGATCAGACAGAGAGTTGCCATCACAGAGGCTAATGGATGACACACGTCTCCCGACACCCTGCTCACACCGTCACATCCCTGTTTAAACTGCCAAGACACTTACAGTCAAGAGAAGAAGTAAACACTCTGATTTAAAACTTTTATTTCGAGCCTCCTCTTCCCTGACTGAACTCACGGGACTCCGTAGCAGCCAGCTGAGTTAGCTAGCTAGCACATGTAGCACGTTTGCAGTCAAGTTTCCTCACTTAAAAAACAAAGTCCCACACTCACGCTGTAGTTTAAACGTTCACTGACATGTATATATGTGGAAAAAACAAAAGGACAGTGTTTTACAAAGCACTACCACGCATTGCTGGGTAACATTCTCCGAAGCTAACAGCTACTCCAACAAGCTAATTACCAACTGCGGCACGTAGTTAATCAAGGACTCTCATTGCCCCCGCGACCCGCGGGATATCTTTATCTCTTTCGGCAGCTTGTACCTGTGAGGAGCGCGTATCTCCTCGATGTGAATCCGGAGAGAACACCAAGGGCTCGGGTACCAGCCATCTTGGGAGCGGAGGTCAGTCAGGAGTCGGTGGCTGTGAAGCTAGCGGGCTAGCTCGCTGTCAAGTGTGCTGTCAGGAGACTGGGGAGTCCGAGCTACCGCCCACAACCCGGAACAATCGGAGCAGATGCTGATTGGCGCTCGTCAGAAATTCCCGCACGCCATTGGCCGACTCGGACGTTGTCACCGCTCATTAGACGTTCAAGGACAGTAAAATGCTTCTAAATTCCAACACTTCCTCATCATCACATACGATGAATAACTCCCTTTTTAATATTAAATCTAATGTGTCAATCAAATAATTTAAAAACAGGTTTGCAGGCAAATTTTAAATCTGTTTAAATTTAGAATGAGCAAATTCCTAGACTAGATTAAAGTAATGGCAGTATGCTACCACAAGGCGGAGGTCAAAATCAAACTTGAACCTGAGAATAAAATCCTAGTATTTAAGAAACTGCATCAGGTTTCATTTAACTTTCTTTTATTTGACTTTGCATTGAGTTACAAGTCCGGTTTTGGTAAGAAGGAGGCAGATATAGAGCAAATACATCAAATATTGTTTAATGTCTTTATGGAACTATATGGATTATATTTATTTTAATTAGCACTTGGCCTTATTTAGCATTTTTTTCTGTAGCAAGTCTCCTTGTAAAATGAACATATCTCATGTTCCCTCAAATGAAAACACCAAATGAATTTGCCATAACGAAAAGGAAAATATCCAAATGAACTTGACCGTATGATTTAATCATGATCTTAATCTCCGTCACCTCTATTCTCAACTAACCTGGTTTCTTTCTTGCCCAATCATATACTGTCTCATACCATTCTCCACAAAATTCACTTTGGGAAAAACCAAATGTTTAAGTTGCTGCTGGAAAATTTGAAGGCTTTTTAAAAAAGGAACAACCTTTTATTATAGATGTTTAAGCTAATAACCAAGTAGTACTCGCTCATTGCAGAAATAAGTACTTTTACTCAAGTAATAATGATTATGATATAATAGTGTTATATTGTTTGTATATCATAAATTATTTTCACGTAAGCAGTACTACATATCCACATTAGCACATATATCTATCCATATATATCTCTCTGTATCTATGTGTCTATCTGTCTGTCTATCTATCTATCTATCTATCTATCTATCTATCTATCTATCTATCTGTCTGTCTGTCTGTCTGTCTGTCTGTCTGTCTGTCTATCTATCTATCTATCTATCTATCTATCCATCTATCTATCTTACTATCTATCTATCTATCTATCTATCTATCTTACTATCTATCTATCTATCTATCTATCTATCTATCTATCTATCTATATGTTTAGCTTAATTTGCTTATACCTGCAGTTGTTCAAACTCAAATCTGCAGAGGGTATTTCATCACATATCAAAAGTATAAATTTGTCTAAATGTCAAAAGTTTTAATTTGGAATGTTTAAAATTACCCATCTGTCTGTCTCATTATAAATCACTAAGATCAACTTGAGCCAATTTAACAAACACAAATATTTACACTTCACATCACATCCACTTCTCTAGCGTGTATTTTAGTGTATTGTTTATTTTCATGTGAATTAATTCCTCTGACTTTGGCCATGATGTTGAGCACGAGGGCGGGATTCCGTGTCGCCAGCACAGAATCATCCAATCAGGGGCGAGATTCCCCCGTAGCAACACCAATCAGCGACGGGGGACTGGCCGGTCGCGAGGGTAGTGGCAGTGTTGATGTGCGGGAGCAAGTGTTTCCTCCAGGCTCCGCAGGCTGCCGGGGTTTGTCAACAGTCTCCTGCTCGCACCTCCGACAGGTTCCAGGTTCAGATCCCCGCTCCCCCGAGGCACATCGCGGTTCATCTCAGCTTCTGCATGGCGGCGGTGCAGAACTAACCCGGCGGGCTGGAGCCGAGCTTTCAATAAAAAAAAGCAAGAAGCCCCCCCCCACCCCTATTTCGATGCCATCCCCGATGGAGGGCTCCTCCAGAGAAGAGGACCTGTTCACTGTGAAGCACGAGCTGAAACATGGTGAGTTCGAGTCTCCTCGTGTGTATTGGGCTTTTTGGTTCTGTTTGCAGACACGTGTCAGGGGAGGGTTGGTGTGTGTGTGTGTGGGGGGGGGGGTGTTAGCTTGCTAATAGCTCGCAGCAGCAAACTGTCACAGTCGATGAGAGCTAACGTTCCCGCTGCTCGAGTCCCGAACCGAAATGGGCGGCGGGAGGCGAACGTGTCCTCGTTATACTTGTAACGGTGCCGCTAACTCACGCTAACTAATGTTACCTAACCGCCCCCCCCCCCCCCCCTACGACGTTAGCTTACTGCCTCTTGATAGCCGTGCTCGTGCCCGGGGGTAATAACATTAGCTTAAGCCACTAGTTAACGTGTAACCAGGTGAAATCCAACCATCGACCAAGTTCGTATTGACCAAGAGTTTCCTGTCATTGCGAGGGTGTGTTAGCTGCTAACACACACACACACACACACACACACACACACACACACACACACACACACACACACACACTCACACACACAGACACACACACAGACACACACACGCAAACACACTCACAGCTGCAATGCTGTCAAGTCACCAAAGCTAACGTTAGCTTGGCTGCACATGACACCTTAATGCTTTATGTAATAACGCTTCACGTTTCAATGCATTGCCCCCCCCCACACACACACACACAGTTATCAGCTGGTGGTTGTTCTGTGTTTGCACGAGAAGGAAGTAGTGTGGACACGAACCAGCACCATCTCACAACGTGACTTTAAAAAGAATATACAGGAAATATGCTTCTTGTTGCTGTTGTAATTTACATTTGAGCTCTTATAATAATAATAATACATTTTATTTATTCAGCACCTTTGCTACATTGAATGCAGCTCAAAGTGCTTTACAGTGGAATCAAAGACCTGGAATAAGATAGATCAATAAGACACAGACTTAAAACAAAAAGCTCCACAGAAAGCTGCTGCTTCCCCCAAACTTTTGTTCTAGTTCATTTTTGGGATGTTGCGCAAGCCGGAGGTAGAAGACCTCAGGGAACCGGTTTGGAACTTACTCCGGTAAACAAACGGTATTGTATGAGGGTGCTCTACCATCAAGAGACTTGAAAACTAGTACAATCATTTAACAGATCAATCCTCAGTGATACTGGAAGTCAGTGTAAAGACGCTTAAACCAGAGTAATGTGATCTCTTTTCTTATTTCCTTGTTAAACCCCCGGCTGGCAGCTGAGCTGAGTGTAGTTGCGTGTCTACTGGGCCTCTGAAAGATGTTTGCATACTGTCTCAGTTGTAACAGCTTAACAATGACACAGTGCTGCTGCTCAGGCTGGAACATGACTATGCTGCACCCCCCATTTACTGCCCTGCCCCAAATATGCAGTCTGTTTAGTTGTAAATACCACTGGATCAACTGAACTCTACTTTGTACCCTTGTAGTATAGTAAAGGCCAGACTCAAGCAAACATCAGCAGTATACCTTTCTGTACTAATCCACCTGCAAGATGTGAAGGATCTCTGTTTGCAGGATACATTTTTCAATGCTCTATTCCTATTCATATTTGTACCTCCACTGTGGATGTTATGTTTTCATTCCTATTAGTTTTCTGGGTTGGTTTGTTTGTTTGTGAGAAAGATTATGTAAAAACTGCTGGACGGTTTACTACAAAAGCTGGTGGAAGGATGTGGTACATTTTAGGGAAGAAGCCATTTCATTTAGAAGGTGGTTTGTATGAATGTGCTTAATCTGGAGCAGATTCAAATAAAAATCTGTGAATCTTAAGTGCCATTTGAGTTTTTTCATCTGAGGACATTGATATTTCCCTCCTGTAAACTGAATAGCTTCCTCTTTTCAAGCAGCAAGGCATCTTCTCCTTGTACACCTCTGTTAGCCTATTAATAAACATCCAGAATCCAACTTGGCCTTGACCGGCTCAGCCTGACAAGGATGTTATGCAACCTGAACCACTGACCCTTGAAACCGAAGGATAGTGTTCTTGTTTTGAAAGTGAAGAATGCAACTGGATCCCCCGGCAGTGGCAGCATTTCTTCTCGTGTGTAACAGGGAAACAAGATGAAATGAGGCGCTGTAATTGTTCAGTAGCATATTTTCAGAATGTGTGAGACAGAATGAATGTGTTCACTAGAATGGCTTTGCATGTCTAAGAGAATGCCATGCGCAGTCAGCTGTGGAGAGAGACTGTGGCCGAGAGAGACACAAGAAGCCAGTGTGCGTGCTGGTTTCAGTGAAGAGTCTTTGATGAAAGAAAATTTACCCTTTTGCAGGTTAATGTTTGCATGCAGATGCTTTTAAGATCATTTTATACTGTTGACTATTTGACTGAAAGTTAAGAGTAATGTTTTTTTTGTAACCTTTATTTATAAGAAGGACGTCTACTGATCCTCTGCAAGTTCTTTGCAGTATTTCCAACGATCTCTACCCGTGGTCCCAGTATCTTTTTGATTGCTGATCCAGATTACAGCTCGGTTCTCCAACGTTTTTTAGCCTGGCAGAGTCTGACCTTGTTGTCTCACGGTCTTCTCAAAGCAGCACGAGTGAGAGCCTCTTTGCATCACAATACCAGAATACATTATTAACGAGTTGGCACCAGTTACAGAACAAGATGTTTAGAGGACTGGTCAGGTGATGCAATGTGCCTTCTGGTGGCCATGCAAAGTCCACAGCTGTTGGAGAGAACAGTTCAAAACAGATGATCAGTCTCAAATCTATTTACAATTTGGCTATTTCAACATTGCTACATAGATAATGAGAATGTTTTCAAGGATCTTGTCCAGATGAGGATGATTTTATCACTTTAATGTCAGCCCATTAGCTCACTGGTTAACCAAGTACCTCTTTAACCTTTCATTGTTTCAGAGCAGGAACATCTATACTGTAGAGGAGCTAGATTAAACCTACATCTTTATACTCTGCATCGACAACTAGCACAAACCTTTTTTTTATAAAGCCGCTGCACTCACAAGCCACAGACCTGTCAGTGTAGTGAATATAAACATACATTTCCCCCGTGTCCCAGATAAGCATCATGTGGTCAATCAGTAGTAAAATACCTCATGTGGAACAGTGGGCTTTTCATGTCTAGCTACTCATTAATACTGTATATTATATGAGCTTTTGTTATAGAGATGCAACTTTCATTTTGAACCTTTTCAGAGGAAAAATTTAGACTGATTATATATTATTGTGTTATGTAAACTGTGTAATTAAAAGCGTGTTTTTTCTTATTTGTCCTTGAACCTCAGCCAACCTGACGGGCCATGTAGAGAGGGTGGGCATTGAAAACTTTGAGCTGTTAAAGGTGCTGGGCACAGGAGGTGAGTGACAACTGTCTCTCTGTGTTGAACACAACACGACAAACACATGATTGGGCACACACCAGTCACACTGACATTCATTTCTGTTCAAGCCACCGCTTGTCACTGAACTTTGCCATCTGTCCTTTGTTGATTTTTAAACCACCAGCGTACGGCAAAGTGTTCCTGGTGCGGAAAGTGAGCGGGCACGATGCGGGGGAGCTGTATGCTATGAAGGTCTTGAAGAAGGCCACCATTGTACAAAAGGCAAAAACTGCTGAGCACACACGCACAGAGCGGCAAGTGCTGGAGCACATCCGCCAGTCCCCGTTCCTCGTCACGCTCCACTACGCCTTTCAGACGGACACCAAGCTGCACCTCATTCTTGGTGAGGATATTTTTCACGTTTATAACCCTGTGTTGTGTTTATACCAGTATGTTAAAAGTCAGAAATACACGACAACGTATATTAGTTTGGATGATACATGATATCTTTCATAACAGATTATGTAAATGGCGGCGAACTCTTCACACATTTGGTGCAAAGGGTGCGATTCAAAGAGCAAGAGGTGGCCCTGTACAGTGGAGAGATAGTGCTGGCACTGGAACATCTACACGAGGTAATCTTCGGATTCAACACAATCAAACTGTTGTGTCTTTTTTAGAATAGACATCTTGCTTTGCATGCTGTTTACATACTTTATCTGTCACATGTCAATATTCTCTCTGTCATTTTCTTGGTGCAGCTTGGGATCGTGTATCGGGACCTGAAACTTGAGAATATTCTGCTGGATTCAAGTGGTCATATAGTTCTCACAGACTTTGGCCTCAGTAAGGAATTCGATCAGGTACATGTGTCATAATTCATTAGGGACTTATTCTTTTCCCTTAATAAGTTATAAAACATGTATTTTTCCCTTAAGCACTTTAACAGCACCTTCAATGCCACTATTTTCTATTTTCTGCCGAATTAGTTTTAAATGATCTTATATGAAAGAAATCTTTTGCGCATTAATCTCTGATCTTTAAGTGTTGTTATGTTATGTTATTTAATTATTGTTTTTTTGTAAGTCACAATACAGTTTAAACCAGGTTTTCTTGGTTTTCAATCTTGGACAGTTCGGTCATATTCCAGGCTCTGATATCCTCTGTGTTTTGAGGTATATATGTCTTTTGATAGATGTATATTAATGCGTTAATGTTTTTCTTTAAACAGGAGGACAGGGCCTTCTCTGTCTGTGGCACCATTGAATACATGGCTCCGGAGATTCTGGAGGGAGGAGAGTCTGGACATGATAAGGTAATTCACAGTTTTATGTTTAATAGCATTGTGTGTCTCCTCTTTCTGTTCTCCTCAGTGGGTTTTTCTTTTCCTTCAGTCTAATAAGTCTAAGTCACGGGCGGTTGCTTTCATGCATTCCAGGCGGTGGACTGGTGGAGCCTCGGTGTGTTGATGTACGAGCTTCTGACCGGAGGATCCCCCTTCACAGTGGATGGAGACGAGAACTCTCACACAGACATCGCCAAGTATGGATTCTCCCCGATCCCCAACTTATCCCCAGTTATAATCATGCTGCAGCACTGACTGTGTCTGTCTCACACATCACAGGAGGATCTCAAAGAAGGATCCTCCGTTCCCCAAAGACATGGGACCTCTCGCCAAAGACCTCATCCAGAGACTCCTCATCAAAGATCCAAAGAAGAGATTAGGCTCAGGTCCGAATGGAGCAGAGAATATAAAGAAACACCCTTTTTACCAGGTGGATCTCTTAACCTCTCAGGGATTTTTTCTGTGTTGAGACAAAGCTAAATAGCAGGGTGGGCTGTTACTCCTCAGTATGTAATCGGGCCACTTTGAGTGAGGAGCTTAAAGGAATTTGTTTACACTGTGTTAATAAGGATTGGGACCAACCGCAATGTTTTTGTCTCCTTTTTTCCCCTAAAACTCACTTTAGAAAATTAACTGGGAGGACTTGGCAGCTAAGAAGATGCCTGCTCCCTTCAAGCCGGTGATTCGGGACGAGCTGGACGTCAGCAACTTCGCAGACGAGTTCACGGAGATGGACCCCACCTACTCCCCCGCAGCGCTGCCTCAGAACTGTGACCGCATCTTCCAGGTGGGGAGGGGAGGGAGATATGTTGGAGAACCAGACTGGTTTTTGTTGTGACTCAGTGTCTGGTGGTTTACAGACAGAAATATTTCCTTTGTGCTCCCCTGCAGGTCATTGCACAGGGCAACATCTCTATTTGCATCTCCTTTGTGCCGATGTTTGTCTGGGCTGTGGTTGCAGGCAGAGTGAAATGTTGACATGGCTGAAAAATAGCTTTATACATGATCCACTTTTTGTCTGTGACTATATTCCACGCACTCAACAGCAATTGAAGTAATCAAGTGAAGTTTTGAATGTCCTCAAAAGGTTGCTGTAAGTCAACATGAGTCTGTCTGTGTGCATTGGTATTCAAATTGACTAAAGGAGCTTTTATTGGGGTAATTGCTGCCATATGCAGCTCTTATTGAAGTAACAGATGTGAATGACTATTTTTGATGTAGCTTTGAACCGTAATGTGGCCCACAACTCCGTGCCAGCTGATGGCTGTCTGATGTATTGCATGAAATTTCAACTCTGATTGCCTTCTGGATCCTTGAGCTTGGCAGATCAATAGATCCATTAACAGGCTTTTCTGGTGGAATAAAAGGTTACACTCTGAGAGCATCACCACGTCTGTCTCGGTTACGCCTTCGGTCTTTGATTGCCAACTTCATCTGGGCTTTTTTTCGCTCTCAGCTGCCATTCACATAGTCTGAAATTTTGTGGTCTTTATAATTTGCAAGCCTAGCAATCTCTGAGATAACGACAGCAATCCCAATTTTAAACTGTGCACTTGCTCCCCTACAGTGGCTCACAAAACAAAATTAAAATTGCATTAAGAGCGCCAAGATGTAATTTCACAGCGGAGCAATCAAATATTCAAGCCCAGCAATTTAGGGCATCTCATTCATTCAACATCCATCCTTCCGTCCATCCATGGCTGTCACCACATACCACACAGCTGTGTGTGTGTCAGTAGAAAAGGGAGAGAGAGATTAATGCCAGCTCCGAGCTGTGGGCGCCACACAGCTGGAATTATGCAGGCATCTCTTCATAATGACAGGTCTAACAATGGGAACAGCTGGACAGCTGCTGTCACTCACAAAGAAACTGAATATGGCTTATTGTGGAGCTGACAGGCTGCTTTGACATGGAAACATGATTTCAAATTCTACAGTAAATGTGGAAATGTATAAAACGCATTAGATGTCTATAAATCTGTGTTATGTTACAATGCTGCAGTCTTTTCTCAGGCTATTAACTAAATCAATGGAAGTTTTCCTTTTCCCTCCAGGCCTCATTTTTACAGTATGTCCTTGTAAAATGTAAACCTGAAGAGTTTATGTTTCTGTGTGTGCAGGGCTACTCTTTCATGTCCCCTTCCATCCTGTTCAAGAGGAATGTGGTGATGGACGACCATGTCCAGCTGTGTGGGGGCTCCGAGAGGCCCGGCTCTGCTGCGGTGGCCCGCAGCGCCATGATGAAGGTAAGATAGATGGACTTGGATCCTCCAGCACAAACACACTTAAGCTAATGGCCGCTGTCACAGACAGATTCATTTTTTTTGTTAGTTCGTCTCCTTTTCCACTAGAATCTGTTTCTTACTGCACTCACATTCAGTTTTTAAGTCTGTAGCATAGTCATAGGCTACTTACATCCTTACAAAAAATGTTTATGTAATCAGCTGATGTTATCCAGCTATTTAAATAATCCTTAAAAAGTGCTGACAAACATAAGAAAGGCGATGTTTTAGATGAAGCCTTTCATGGTTATTACATATGTATTTTTTTTAATGTCTTTTTCAATGAGTTTTTTTATTTTATTATTCTATATTTATTCTATAAATTCACTTTATAATGGTGGATTTATCTTCTTTTATTTTTGCTCTGTTTTAATTATGAACTTAAAATCTAAATTTTTCATACAACAAAGCTTTCCTGCAAAAGTTTTTCGCCCGCTTACATTTTTATAACCAACGTGATAAACATCTTGAATCTTGAGTTGCTCAGAATTCCACAAAAGCTTCAGCTCCCTCTGCTTAATTGGCTCTTATGTTGTTTCCTGTTGCAGACAGGGAGCTAGTCAACGATTTTTCTTATCTTGTCCTGTGGTTATTTTCAAAATCTTAATTCAGAATTGAAGAGCGGTGGTTTTGTACATTTACCTCGTCAGCGTTTCATTTTGGATTCGAGATTAATCATGATAACAATTTTACGCAACAAGAGACGTTTTACCTTGCTCATCTTTCAGTGCTGCTGATCACTGTGTGGAGATATACAAAACAAATAGAAGAAGCTTTTAATTATCATAAAGCAGCCAAAAATATTTGTCATATTATAATGATGTTGAATAATATACAAGCAAAAACTCAACAGCTTGAAGACTTGGTGAAGGACGAGTGAGGTTTTTGCTTGAATGTTTCAGGAATTATGTTTTAAGCAAATGCTGAATATAAATCTCTGGATTATACCTCCAACATAAAGTGTGTTTTTTCTCTAGAGAAAGAAACTAGAGCATTCTATTGGCAGGAGAATTGTCTTGAGGACATGACCTCTATTTTATAAGTGGTTATTCTGCCATGAGCTGGTTTCCAGCTACGAATGTAACCAGTAAGCCAACTACCACTGACATACATTAAATTATTCTCCATAGCAGCCAGAGGTCGTAAATAGTGGATTCATTTTAATTCTGAATGCAGGACTGTTTCAGTCTGTACTTGTTTACAGAAATCACAAGATATCACACCAAAGAAAACATTTAACTTGACACACATTCTATTGAGGTCACGTGCAATTATTCGATATTATGGTGTCGGTTAAAATCTATATTTGACCAGAGACATTTCTTTTTGTTCCACTCTTCCTTTTTCCAGGACTCTCCCTTCTACATGAGCTACGAGATGGACCTGAAGGACAGCGCTCTGGGAGAGGGGAGCTTCTCCATCTGCAGACGCTGCACGCACAAGAAGACGGGACAGAAATACGCAGTCAAAATTGTCAGCAAGAGGTAAAAGCTCATAGCCTGCACACATGACTGTGTTTGTGTGTACTTATGTTGTACTTACTTGACAGTTTTCTGACTTTCTGCTCATGTTTGCTGCAGAATGGAAGCACAGACGCAGCGGGAGATAGCGGCCCTGAAGCTCTGCGATGGCCACCCCAACATTGTCAAGTTACATGAGATTTACCACGACCAGGTGAGGTTCATCGCAGCGCTTACACTCTCCTCCATAAACTCTGGTTTGCGTGGCCCCCCCGTGGAGCCCATGGGGACGGCAGCCTTATTAGGTCGTGGAACTGGAACAAGGCAGATTAATGGGGATGCTGGAGGCCCTCGAGGTATTTCTCTATCTCTCCGTGTATTGTCCCATAAACTTCTCTGCGTGAGCTCGATATTTCACATGAAAGCGTATTTTTAAACTGCAGCTGTGCAAACACCCATTTTGTTCTACTGAATAAAAACAACCTAGATTTACTTGTGTTGCTAATCGAGCCACACAATCCCCTCGAACTAAATGTGCGTACGTTCTAAATGTGGCTCTCCTCTGTTATTGGGAAGTTGTGTGTGTGTGTGTGTCTGACTGTGCACAGGTTCATTAGCCCCAGACCCTCAAGCCCACGAGCACCACTTTAATCCTGATGAGCTCAGTGGGGTTATTACAGTATCTCAGAGGCCCATGACCCAGATCAAAGCAGCGCTGCCTCGTCTCGCCTCGACCGAGTCCCGCCTTTGTTCCTCAGACCCGGCACTAATGAGAACCTCTCCCCCGCTGCCCAGACACATTGTTCCTTTACCACTTTGTTTGGCTCCTTTCACTTTTACTCAGCATCATTATGGTTTAATGTTACCATCATGGCATCAGTAATGGACTGTTTTTACTGAATAAATTATGCAACAGAGAAATTCCGATCCTCTGCATCACGTTCAGTTGTTTTTATCTTCTAGGTCAGGCCGTGAAATTTCAATTTATCATACATTTGTTTACACAAACATGTCAATATTTGTTAAATTGCAAATTATAGGATTTTTTTCAATCCACTACACAATTTCCGACCAGTCCAAAGAACAACCTAGGGCCCACACATACGGTGAAACGTGGCTCATATACTTTGAATAGGGTGAAGTCATGCATTGTCAAACTGCATTGTGGTTCCATTGTGTTGCTCGTGCTGTGTGTGGTAGAAGTTAAGCAGAGCTCAACTTTTAATGCGGCTATGGAGGCATCAGCCAATCAAATCGTGTTTCAACAATGGAATGTGAAAGAGGAGACAGAGGCAGTGGATCAACCTGGTCTGTGTTCATCTGGTTGTGGATTTTTATTTCTTGTGTATTTCTCTTTAGCAGCCAGTATTGTACATAAGTACGAAAATGTTGTGTTTCCCGAAAATTGAACAAACTGTGATTGTTGTCGTTCTGATGATTTTGCCAGCACCATGCGTCAAGCACGTCCGCCTTCAAGTGCTGGCACAAAGCATTGGTGTACGTCCTGCATAAAGACTGGTGATGACTAATATAAATGTTTTTTGTGTGGGTTGTTTTTTTCTTGTTTTTCTGCTGTAGCTCCACACGTACCTGGTTCTGGAGCTGCTCGGTGGAGGGGAGCTGCTGGAGAGGATCCGCAGAAAGCAACATTTCAGTGAAACGGAGGCCAGTCGCATCATGCGCAAGCTGGTGTCAGCTGCAAGTCACATGCATGATGTAGGAGTGGTGCACAGGGACCTTAAACCAGAGGTATTAGACTCAGCAGCACTGACACTAGATGTTCTTCTCTGTCCAAACACATCTAATCTGTCTGTGTGCGTTTTGCGACCCACACAGACAGACAAGCTCTTTTATTTGAAAGACAATTACTGTGGTTTTCTGAACTTTTTATGATCTGCAATCTTCTGTGAAACAAAAGTACCTGGTCCGACCGGTCTTGATGTCCAATTTACTAAGCTATCGAGTGGACCTGCTTTGCTAAGCAGAAAGAAATGATTGCTGTCTGTGTCTCAAATCACTTCGCAGAACCTGCTCTTCACAGACGAGAGCGAGAACTCTGAGATAAAAATCATAGACTTTGGCTTTGCACGCCTCAAACCACCAGACAATCAGCTCCTGAAGACTCCCTGCTTCACGCTGCACTACGCTGCACCAGAGATACTCAAATACGACGGCTACGATGAGTCCTGCGACCTCTGGAGTCTGGGGGTCATTCTGGTGAGTGCCTGTTGTAAGACGGAGCCAGGCTCAGGTTTAACACAAAACACAGATGCTGGACAGTAGCAGAAACATTTATTATTCAGCTCAACATAACTCTCAGCGGAACTAAGTCTTTAAACACTTCTACTTTTAAAAATGACAAGCCAAGGCCAAACAGTCTCATCTAATTCAAGTAAGAGACACCAAATTGCAAGCACTTATAGATATCGGTCCACTTAATATGTTTGATTTTTTTTATTCAGATCTTTGAATTATTCCATATAAATCAATACAAATGTCAAAAAAATGCTCCATCTCTATCTGATTTGATTTGACTTCCCTGACCCTCCAGCGAGTTTGGTAGAAATCTGTCCAAAGGTCTTTGTGTGATCGGACACAAAAGCACCTTCCTTGGCGGAGGGAAGAAAAATGGATAAATATATATAATAATAAATCAAATAAAGATTGAGGAACATCCGTAAAATGTGATCTCACAAAATCAACATACTTTAGATGAGCACTTTCCTCAGTGCCCCATGAAAGTGACCAGATTTTATTTAGAATTTATAAAGTAATCTTTTTTAAACCCACAGCTCCAATCTCTACTTTAAAGTTGTTTTTCATAATATTTTCAACTGAAGCATTTCAAAAATCTTATCAATGTTTAATCACGAGCTCCACACACTTGGTATTCCCCCCCCCCCATTCTATCCAGTTTATGGTTTAAAAATTTAGCTGCAGGCAGATCTGATTAAGCAATTAGCTGTTATTTTATCTGACTTTGTGTAGTTACAGGCTTTCAGTTTGCATGTTCTGGTTAATCAGTTTTACATGATATTCATCTCCCTCTCTTGTTCCGCGCCACAACCTTTCAGTATCCTGTGGTGAGCTGACACAGTTTTATCGCTCACCTCAGAAAAACAAGCGCTCGATTTAAGTCTTACTTCCCAGTAGTGGAAATGTCGTCGTAATAATTCATCCTTTTTTCTGTGAAGAGGAAGAACATTAAAAGAAGAAGGAGAGTTGAGAGAGGTTTGTGTGGTCAGCCAGTCATCGGTATGGGGGCTGCTCTCTGCAGTGCTGATTTGCACCGTCGCCCCCTGGGGGGGATATGGCAGTAGTGTGCCTCATGGAGCTGTGATGAAATGGCTGCTGACAAGCTGTGTGCACAATGCCCTGGAAGCAAAGAGTGTAGAGACAGAGAGCGAGAGAGAGAGAGAGAGAGAGAGCGAGAGAACAGGGCTCCTCTCCTCTCCCAAAAGGGCCGTTCCTAACTACACGCCATTTTAATGAGAAATGTGAGGGCATATGTAAGCAGGCCAAGGTGAGAGTGTCCTGTTCATTCAGCTGAGCACAGACCGCTCTTCTGTTTAGTGCCGGTTCAACCACGGTCAACAACACACAGCATGACAATGGAGAAATGTGAACGGCCGAGGGTCGGTCACAAGCGCTAATAGAGCATGTCGTTATTTTCACAGTACATGTGTTTCATTAAAACCCATTTCCCCAGGTCATTGTAGGCATCTTGATATAAACATAAACCAGCGTGTAACACTTCCTGTTCCACACGGATGGCACAAACGATTTAGGTCAGATTTACTTTTAGTTCCTGTGGTTTCTGACAACAGACTGTGTGGCTTCGCTCTGTTTGCAGTACACCATGCTGTCGGGTCAGGTGCCTTTCCAGTGTCAGGAGAAGAGCCTGAGCCACACCAGTGCCGAGGAGATCATGAAGAAAATCAAACTGGGGGACTTCTCTTTCGAGGGAGAGGCCTGGAGGAACGTGTCGCAGCAGGCCAAAGACCTCATACAAGGTGAGGATGGAGCTGGAGACTCACAAACTGTGAAAGAATCTTTGTTTTTCAAAAAAATCTGATATTAGATGAAATTCAATGTCAAGATTGTGACTTGGAGAAAATATGCCTTTTATGATGGGATAAAGTTAAGTGAAAAAGGAGAAGGGAGAGGGGGAAAGACGTGCAAAGGTCTGGGCCAGAACCAATCCTGTCCCATTGTGAAAATCTGTATTTATATGATTTTTAAACTGATTTTAATCGAAAATTCAGGACTCTTCTCTCCAGTTAATTTGCCAAAGACCTAGTATTTTGGTCTGTATTCGTTTTTTAGTTAGCAGGATTGTGCAAAAAACTACTCATCATACTTCAATTACATTTAGTGGAGGGGTGGGGCATGAAGTAAGGAAGAAAGCATCACATTTTGAGGCAGATCCTGCTTTTCTTTCACTTAGTTTTACACCGTGTGAGTGGAAGTTAGTAGAAGACAATAATCCAAATGAACTACTATTAAGGATTGAGCCTTGACGGAGGGATGGAGCCTCCTGATTTCATTCCAGTTATAGATTTAAGACCAGGAGTTTGGGATGGACACGATGTCCTCGTCTTTTGAAATGTGTGAGAGGAGCGAAACCTTTCTTTTACTTTTGGATCACGGATTGAACCTTTGACTCACAAAGCTGCTCACAGAGGTTTGAACCACCTGAAGAGGAAATCACTTCCTCCCTGCGGCTCAGCTCTCCACTGACCTATTAACGGCACTGAAGGTATTTATCTGTGTCTCGTTCCTGCAGAGCTGCTGACGGTGGACCCAAACAAGAGGATTAAAATGTGCGGCCTCCGTTACAACGCCTGGCTCCAGGACGACAGCCAGCTGTCCTCCAACCCACTCATGACCCCCGACATTCTGGGCTCCTCCACTGCCTCCGTCCACACTTACGTCAAAGCTACCTTTAATGTAAGAAACGATATTATTAGATGTAGGTCAGGCTTTCGCAACCTTCTGGCTTCCTGTTGCAGAATTTGGGTTGCACTGAGTGGTTCAGACTGTTGACATGCTGCTGCTGCTGCTGCTCTGGATTCTGCTTCACTTTGAAAATTCTTCAACCTGAAAGAGAAAACATAGAGATTAAAATTATTTGACATGAATCATAAATTGATGTCCAAAGTAGAGCTCAAAAACATTAGTTGATGAATGACAGAATATTCATCTGCAAATATTCTATATTATATTCCTTGTTTCAAGCTGCATATTTGCTAATTAATAAATGTATCATCAGTCATTTAGCTTGTGACTAAAAACAAGCTTTTTGAAGCAATCAGCTCAGGCTTTGGGAAACTGTAACCCAGCGTTTTTTGGGTGTTTTAAATTTCTGACATTTATGGAGAAAACTGTTTTTATTAAGTAGGAAAAAGATTAGCATATTATTTAAAATCATTTATTGCAACTTTTATCAAAGGAACTGTTATTAATTTTGTAGTTTATGCTTCAAAATATATATTTACATCTAGTTAGAAACACACTTGATAGGACAAAATGTAAAAATATTCAGTTTCAGCTGTTTTCAGTGCCAGAGCAGTCTGGCCTGATGAAGTGGATCAGTGCGTCCCTTAGAAAAATGAATAATTCATACAAAATCGTAATAACTGGCTCATCATTCCGCCCTTCTTTGTCCCAGGCATTTAACAAATGTAAGCGGGAAGGTTTCCGCCTGCAGACGGTGGACAAGGCGCCGCTCGCCAAGAGGAGGAAGATGAAAAAGACGAGTACCAGCACAGAGACCCGCAGCAGCTCCAGCGAGAGCACCCATTCCTCCTCCTCCTCCTCCCAGTCTCAGGAGAAGACTTTTACCGAGGGCGACACCAACCCGCAGCCCCCCAACAGCACGCCTCTCACAACCCCTGTCAACACGCCCGTGGCCCTGGGAACAGACTCTGAGCACCAACCGGCGCCTCCAGCTTTTCACTTCACAGAAGGACAGTGAGACAACGAGAGGAAAAAGGGAGATTCAGACAGTTTTTTGGTGAACAGCAGGAAGGCTCAGACCGGCGTACAGACGGCTCTCTTCTCCTTTTCTCTGTCCCTGGCAGCTCTCTGCCTCTGGCTCAATTTGCATGGACGTCTGCAAGTCTCCAAAACCAAGCATGCAACAGGAGCGGCAATCGTCACCTCAGTATCAAATCAATCAAAACCATCTCTAGCAATAGCCTGTCACTTTCTTTCTCGTTTCCCTTTACACACAGACTCTATCAATCAGGGACTGGACCAGGAAGAAATTGTCAGCGGTGTCCAAAATGAAAAAGGGCTGACCTCCTGCCGCACGTCCAGACAGACAACGGGGAGACACCTTCAGTCTCGTCATGAAATCATAGCTCTGTCCGCTCCATTCGCCCGTGTTGGTCGACAGCTCCAGAGGTTTCAAAGGGAAAGTCGCAGTGTTTACACCATGGATGCTTTGTGTTCTTTTGTCAAAGGGAAAGAAGAAGAAATGCAACGTGCTGCAGCGTAACGTAAAGAAACGTGGGTCCACGAAGTCTCTGCAAGAAGGAGCAGGGTATTTATATGTGAATTTTACAGACTGAAGTTTATTTATAATGAGCTATATTGTTAACTTATTTATGGTTCAGAGAGATCTGAAAAGAAATAATGGATAGAAGAGATATTTTATGTTTGTACATGTGTGGTTCCCTGTCAGCTCAAAAGACTGTTTCCATGTAGTCAGGTGGTTGTTCACATGTTGTGTAGTCTCCGGACATCAATGCTTCTAGTCAGACACTTCTTGTGAGACAGAAAACGCAAAAAGAGATTAACACCATTAGCCCCTGGGTAATGGTGGTAAACCAGTTTGTTGAATTTATGTAACAGACTTTAAAAAAACAAAACATATTTATGAAGCCTGGTGAATTTTGGGGTTGAACTGCACCTGTGTCCAGTGGTCAAAAAAAGTCAATTTGCTTGAAGAAGCAAAAGTGAACATGTTTTTGTAGAAAACAACCAAATGTGGACGTGGTGTGTTCAAAGAGAATCTGTGTTTTATTGTTGTACGGGGGAAACTGCTGTCAGAGGAGATGTGGAGAAGAAGAGGAGCTATATTTAGAGTTATGATGCACCGCTGCTGCTGCTGCTCGTCCACACGGTGTGATCCTTAAATCAGTGTTTAGCCCAGGCAGTGGATTTGGCCTTGTGTTTTATAAAAATTGAATTGTCTCACTACGGCCAATTGGATTGAGAAGAACGTTACAAACGGATGAGATCCTGATCAGCTTAGCGTCAGGTGAATGACGCTGAGTCTACTGAGACGCTGAAGGTCAGATGGAATCAGTCAGAAACAGGGAAAGTTTATGTGCCAAAAAAAATGTGTCAGGAGGATGGTAATGTATTAGAATAGTTTAAGTGTCACCGTCCTTAGGTCTCTTAAAACTAATTTAAAATCGACCCTTTATAAGAGCATCCAGGTTTCTGAGGACAGACCTAAAAAAACAAACTGTCCCTTTTTTTTTTTTACTTCTACCACCGACCCCTCGCTTTATTAACGCTGTTGTACCGCATGACTGAAACGGAAATCCTTGCACTGTGTGACAGCTCTCACTTCCAGGGAGATTTATCTGGTTGCTATTCAGCCTCTTTATTTCTAAAGCAGATTCTCACTTGATTTTAATGTGAGTTTGTTTACTCGCATATTTAAATATCCCTGATTGAACTCTGGACTTCTGAAGTTTTACTGGTTCCAGTGGGATGGAGGTAAACCCCAAAACCCTCTCTTTCCAATAGCCTGAGTATTGTAATGTTACAGAACTGGTAAGTCGGATAGTTAGGTGATTTAAAATGTCATGCTCGGTTAGTTACTATTATTAATATTAGTTTGCAAGTGTGTGTTCATGTCTGTATCCCTGGTGGTAGTTGAAACGCTGTATTTACAGGGGTATTCGTGATCAGTACGTGAAGTTGCCTAGAGACAGTTTCTCCTGCTTAGTTAGGAAACAAATTCGTAGTCGGACGACTGTGTGCATTTGAACACACACACCCTCATCTTCTTCCATTTGAATGCACTCTGACTCCGAACCAAAGCATTAACCTCAAGGTAGCTTCTCTAAGCTGCATGAGATATTTCCTTTCATGCAAATATGCAATGAAATGCTTCATATATCGGGGGGTTCCTGTTTTTGTTGTGTCCAGCTGGTGGAATATTTTAGATGTTTCTCGCACAGAGGATTTTTATTGTATCTTCAGAGGTTCTTTACTGGATCTACTCTAGAGTATCCATGTCCGGGACATTATCATGCTTACAACTATGCATCTATTTTAGCTTTTGTGTTGCTTTAGACATTAAATAAAAAAATACTCAGCTAATGGGTTCAAACATAGGGTGTAACACAGATACTCTACTTTTACACCTGCAAAATTAGCCACGGCAGAAATAGCAGCGTTGGTTGCTCGTATGGAAAAAGCTGGAGCTCTGGGAGCTAAACACTACAAAGTGCTCGTCTAACTCCGTTCACATGAGTTCCCCCATCGCTGCCTCATTAAGCCTCTTTTCTTTTGTTGGGGTGTATAAATAGCTCAAGTGGAGGAAGAGGAAGAGTGTCCTATATTGAGCTCCCCTCGGGGAGCCAGGCTCTATTAGCTGATGTGCTGCAGTGCAGTTTTTTTTTTTCCAAAGAAAATACCGTGCTCCACTCACTGCCTCTGTGGGACCCGGCTCACTGTCTTTGTAGGGAAAATACCAGTGTAACACAGGAAAGGGTTAGTTTAGTACCAGAGCCTCTTGGGGCTGGTTTTCAATCAAGCGTCCTCCCTTTGATGAACAGTCAGTGTTCGACGTGTCACTCTGAGCGGAGGGGGAGGGGGGGTGGGGGGGGATTGTTTCAATTCGCTGGAACTTGAATGAAAAGATCCTGGTCTGCCGACAGTGCTTCCTCTTTTTTTTAAAGGTTGACGGCACCGCACCTCATGAGCTAAACCTTTATACCTTTTTGCAACATGAATTCGAGGGCTGAGAGTTTTAACCTGTTTTGTAAAAACCAGTGGCTGATTTTACCTGTTTTAGAATCAACAGATCCGGCTTTGGGACGTTTTGAGTCGACACATCTGTATCGGGTTGTGTGTGCTCAAGAGCCAGATGTGGTTGCCAAAGCTAAAAGTACTTGTTGTATGTGAAACAATGTCACTTGCTCATGTGTTTGCAGTTATCTTGTAAAGTACTTTTCAACAGATGTGGCCGGGGGGGGCGGGGTTTTTAAACTTTGGTCAGCTTTCAGTTCAGGATCTTGTGGAGCTGTCCATGGTGCTGAAATGGCCAAACCTTTGGTGGTGCTGCATCATCAATCATCAATCATCATCATCATACCAGTAATAATAATGATCCTTTAAATCAGTGAGTACCAGGAGTACTTGTGATGTCTTTTGGGTACATGTGAAGTAGAAAAACCAAGATCTTGGTTAAGAGAAAGAAATACTATAGAATACCAGTTGTAATGGACAAAGAGCTGGATGTTTTAAATGAATGACAAATATTTCCAGCTTCTGACCCAAGATTTGGTCGAAAATATTGAAATTATACTTGAAAATTGAAGAAACTAAATATCCAAAGCCTTAACATAAAAAAATGTAGGATTGCTGTCAATTATAAGAATAAAAACAAGAATATACATCCACAATAATATAATATAACTGTATGTGGACCCAGATAAACAAATAAGAAACCATTGCTTAAATAATCAGTTGGAAAAATATAAATAAAAATAATAATAAATACATTAATATTAAAATACCTGGTTGAACCTGTTTTTTTGGGTGAGCTAAACCTTTTAATTTCTTTCTGGGGGTTTTCTTTTTGCTGTCACCCCTTCCAGGCAGGTCAGAGCACTTGGTCAGTGAAGATCGTTACCTTTAGCAAGAACTTAAACATGTGTTCTTGAGTTTATTAGATTTACTGAGCCTGTATTGATCTGTGTAATGTTGGTGACAATGTAACTTGAATAACCTGCCACTTTTGGCATCACAATCATCATCATCATTGTCCTCGCCCCCCCCCCCCCCCCCCCCCCCCCCGCTATCACCATCATGCATGTGCAACTGCTCGATTCCCGTCAACCATCACTGATTCACACCTTTACTGAACCGTGTCAAAAAGTACTGTAGCAGTGAATGCCTTGGAGATTGGTCAATTATTAAACTGTTTTAAAAAACATGCAATCAAGCTTTAAAGGGCAAAACTTTGCACTTGTATGTTATTTTAATCATTGAAATGGATTTTTCCTTTTGTAAAAGATAAAAAAAAAAAAAAGTCCTCTTTGTGTTTGTGCAGGTTCAGACGTCTTTGTTTCTGTTGATAGCCGGTGTCCAACGTTCTGATACAAAGATAGTTGTTTTACCGACTGCAGAGGTGAACCATGTGCTGACCTGCTTGTTTTAGGGCACTGTGAACATCATCATTCAGGTATCCAGGCACAACATTGATCACATGAGGAGAAACACCTTGATTTGCTTCAATAAATGCTTTACTTGCTGGCTGAATACAAACGTGTACGTCCACTAACCTGAAACCAGTCGTGATGAGTCGTTTAATAGATCCTCGGCCTCGTATTTTCAAGTGTATCTAAAACATTACTGAAGATATTTTGTGATACCAGGATTTTTGTGTATGGGTTGTCAGAAGGACAATAAACGTACGATTTCCTGCTCATTTATTGATCTTGACTGTTAAATGAAATGCTAACTTTTTCCTATATATGAAAGATATTCTTATAATTTAGAAGGTTGGTGGGAATGAAATCTTTATTTTAGCAGTCGGCCTCTAGATGGCAGTATTTAATAGAGTACCAATAGGAAGAGTGACCACTTCATGCAGCCTTTATTATTTATTCATCGATAAGTCACATAGAAGATATTTCATTTGATTAATTAGGATTACAGGTTTACTTTTGTGTACCAGGTGGCTGAAATTAATATTGGAATACGAACTAGATCAATTAATTTCATGTAAAGTTAACTGTAAGTTGAGTAAATCTCCACTTCTATTCATTTTAAACTCTTGTTTAAAAGTAAGACAGTACACAACTAACAAATAGTTGTTTAAAAAGTAGGAGAGGAATTCACTTTATTAAAAACGTTACGGCTCATAATGTTCATTATGTGTCAAATGAGGATGAATGCAAGTTGTGTTTAAAGAGTTTTCTTGTATATTTTTAGCTGTTTGGTGTCATATCTTTGAGGAAATCTATAATTTGGAATTTTGAAGTGAAATTGTTTGAGGTCTTTAAGAAAAAAAACTCAACATTTTACATACGTTGGACTATATAAGTCAAATATCAAATGTATTCTTCACTGGTGCTGTAACAATTAATACATTTTCTCAATCAAACTCTTAATCTGCATTACCCTCAAAATATTGGAAAATTGTGTAGAAGACCTATTACACATCCTTGTATATTCTTATTACCAATATTATTTCATCTAACATCCCAAAACTTTCCCACTATCGTTTATCATATAAAAATGAGACAACCAAAGCATATTCAGAAGAAACTAAAGCCTGTGAATCTTCGGCATTTTTGCTTAAAAAAATATTAAAAACATGAAATAATATCAAAGCATCAGCTGACTACTTTCCAGTTCACCCACTTAACAACAAATTAACTCATTGGCAATTATCTATAAAGCTGGGATTCATTTCAACTGCTGTGCACTAATATTTACTGCCAGTAGGGGGCGCTCTTTGTCTCTGATTGGTTGGACGAGGACCCCGATGTGTTGATCTGGAGCAGGAGAGAAACTCTAGTACAGTTTTGTTTTGGTGGCAAAATATCAGACGATACCAATCAAATCTTTTTTCCCGACCTGGTCAGGTGACCACTAGAGACGGTCTGGATCCATACCACAAAAGGTCAGAGGTCATCTGCGTGGCAAGTTTCAGTTTCTTCAAAAACGGGCCAATCCTATTTTCTATTACATTTAGTTTGATTTCAAGTTCATTTACAAAAACACATACTTAGTGAATGATTTACTCGTGAGAGGTTGAGAATATTCATGTTTCGTTTTTTAGGGTTTAAATGTTAAACTTGCTCTTTTCTCTGACCTCTATACACTTTCTCCATCATCAGATCTAACATCACTTATAAGCAGCTCCGGGGGGGGGGGGGGCTCTTGCCCGGCTGCGACGCACAACTCAGTCCTGCTGCTGATATTTAAAAAACAAAACTAATTTTGTTATGCATGGCTTTCATGCCACTTATTGTGGTTTCACCCCACTTGCTACTGCACACAACAATACAGATGGTGCACTTACAGAGCACTTTCACCGGGCTAATTCTGCAGCACAGATATCAATATGGACCTTCAGCAGGAGAAACTCATTATACAGTGAGTCCTCTGTGTGTGTGTGTGTGTGTGTGTGTGTGCACGATACCTCTTTTCTTTGAAATCTCTCTGCGCTAACATGAAATCCATTACTAAACATTGTGCTGTGTGCAGCGGTCAGGTATTCTGATGGAGGGTCTGCACTCTTATGATCCATCGCAGAGAGTTGTAGCAGGAGGAGGTCGTCGGATAATACAGAAAGAAAGACAAAAATACACACACACACACACACACACACATTTTAAAATCCTGTACTACAGACACACAAAGGAGTCTAAGATGTGGTCTGTTGCTTTTATATTCTTAATTCATTGTAGACTCGGATTCTTCTTTGATTGCACAGGCGGTTTAGAAATGTTCAAATACTAAAACCTGAGTAATAAGAATCTGTCTCATGTGAGGTATAATCCATGAACCCTTTATTTTCCTTCGAGGCTCTGTATCAACAACTTGAGGCCATTTTACTTTTCATCTAGTTCAGATCAATTTGTGTCAACCATGTTTCAAACATGACGTGTATTTATATTCACATTCACGTGTTGTTGAAAGCATTTGGCGTGTTTCATGCTCTGAGACCTAAATGTGACATTAATAAAATATTTTACAGACAAATTAATATCTCCAACAAACAATATTGATGTAGATTGGTTGAGGCTGGTGAGGTGGAGGTCACAGCTCTCTGCACCTAACTCAGGAAACATCATCATTTTGCTGGAAACAAACTTTTGTCGACAACATCATTATATATCTATGTATTAAAGTAATAGAGTTCATAATTCAGGTCATTTTTCAAAAGGCTTATAAACATTTGATGGTTTATGGTTCTCAAATGTCAGAATTTTGCAGCTTTTCCTTGTCCTTATGGTAAATTTAATTGATAAATATTTAAATGAGAAGTAGAATTTAATTCAAAAAAAGATATTTAACATAGTCTGTATCATTTTGGGACTAACGTTTATTTCTCTTTTTCTTTTCTATGGTTTTGCCTTCATCATTATCCTGTAACTGTCTCTTGTGGCCATATTTGCGATTGCAGCTGTTCTGCAAAAGTTTGCTTCATAGGTCCAGATATTAAGATTTCCCTTCACTGGGAGAAGTGAACACAGATTAGCCAGATTGACCTGTTTGGGGATCTAGTCTTCTGTTGAGATAACAAGTAAAACAACAGTAAAACAAGGTGTCTCTATTACAACAGAGGTAACGACATGTGTGGTTTTACTCCCAGTGAGACAAGGACGGTCAACACAGCAGATTAAAACCATCAAAACCATCAATCTGCATCAGCACCAGCATTTCCGGAGTTCTTTCCAGGCTCAGGCCACACCCCTCCGCCAAGTTTGGTGGAAATCAGTTCAGTGTTATTTGTGTAAATCAATATCTAATTTAATTTGCTGACAAACAAAGCAACAAACATCTAAACCAACAACCAGACACTGCAGGTGAAAGGGTAGCCTCCCTTGGTGGACCTAATAAAATGTGTTTAAACTATGTCTAATTAAAATACATACTAGTCGTGTAAATATGAAACTTAAAGAGGGAAAATAAGCAATAACATAGGGTCTCTTCATAATTTGCAAAATGGTTCAATTCAGGAGTCGAATCACCTTAATATTTAAATATAGTAAAAATACAGAGAGAGAGTTTTCTTCACTCAGATTTTGAGAGGGAGCTGCGTTTCAGAGATAAATACACAATGTGACAGGACATTAGGATTTTATAAAAATCCAGTGGCTTGAAGTTCCCAGACTGGATTCAAACTGGGGACGTTCAGCCTCTCAAACCCTTCCACGACCTCACTGGTCCCGTGCAGATGTTTAGCTCAGGTCTCCTCTCAGGGCCTCACTGCTGCAGACGAGGCTGAGGACCACGTTTATTGTAAACCAGCAGGAAGTGGATGTAATCCAGTGCAAGTGTTCTCTCATGGCAAAATCCAATGTGTGTGTGTGTGTGTGTGTTTGTGTGATCTTGTTTGTGTGCTGCAGCAGGGCGGGCTTCAGGCCGAACTGTAGAGGGGTGAAGTGCCTCCGATCCTTGGGAGTGGAACGCATTTCCTTTTGTTGCCCTCCAATTTTTGACTGGCCTGCCCCAGCACATGAGCATGATGGGGCTGTTTCTATTATCCAGCTTCCCAGACCCCACCTCGGCCCCCTCCTCCCATTCCTACAGTGTTCTGCCTGTTCCCAAAGCGATTGGCATTCCTGGGGGCCACCAGTGAAGCAGCTTTAGAGGGGAGGCCTGCTGGCTCCTGGGTGGCCTCTTGTGCAGGGGCTCCGAGGGGAGGAGACAATGTCTTATTAATTGACTGGGCGTCTTGGGCAGAGTGCAGGAATTTGCGGCCGAGAGGGGGGGGGGGGGGGAGCCGGGGAAGTGGGGATGAGGGATGAGCTGAGAGGGATGAAGGGGCGGAACGAGAGGGGCAGATTCACCGTCCACCGATGGAGATTCATGGACGTCTGTCTCAGATTTATTCCTGTTTGATTTACAGGAGGGTGAGAAGCTACTGTTCAGATCCGACCGACAGCCGGTGTCTCTCAGGAGTGATTTAATCATCCCACAGTGTCGAAGAATCCAGCTCATCAATGTTTAGTACAGTTCAGTTTGAGTGTGTGTGGGTCAGATGTTACTTGAATTACATTTTGAGATTTGAGTAAAATTTTTAAAAGGTAAAAAAGCAAAAACTGGTGACATCAGATACTAAGTTAAAAGTAAGACATTTAGAAAACTCCATTTGAACATTGCAGCTGTAAAAACCTGGTTGAATATTCAGTTATTGTGAATAGAGCCGGACAAATGTGGATTTTCGTGATATGATAGTGATATTTAGGAGTTAAAATATGTCTGATACCGATATATTGGCCGGTATATGAATAAAAAAAATTGGCAGTGATTCTCTAAGATGTTTTCATCAAAGCACAATGATATAGGAATGTTATTGAGGCTTGATATTTAACAATTTAACCAAAAACCTTATTCTAAATAACTAAACGAAAAGAAAACACAAATACAACTATATTTGTGTTTGTACCAATACGTCTGTGAAAGGCTCATATCGGGTGAATGTTATTTGGCGAGTCCATAATTCGGTCAAGCTCCAGTTGTGAACATTTATTGGAAACATCCGGTAATGACGGGCTGGAAAAAGTTGATTGAGAATAAGTTTATGAAACTGAGAGACCTGGATGAGGTGAGAGGATTTTAGAAACCAGGATTCTCCACCATGTAGACGTCTTGAATTAAGAATAACAAGCGAGTGTTCCACTAACGTCTTTTGACAGTGTCTCTTAAATCCTCGTGCCTTAAAAATAAAACACAGAAACAATATTAAGTGTAGTCGATTCAGTTTTCTGTTCGTATGAAAGTCGACAGGTTGGAAGATGTCAGACGTCCCAGTGGGCAGGCAGCCATCCCTCCACTGCAGACTGCTGGTTTTGTACGAGTTTGATGGAGTGGGACAGGAAAGGCAGGGGAGGGCGGGACGGGTGTACCATCTCCCCATGTGGTCCCCCCCCCCCCCCCCAGGTGTCCTCACCCTAATCCTGTTACATGTGTCCCCCATTAGCACTAATGGGGCGGCCATTGTCTCCCTGTTGTGTGCTGCTGTGCCCTCGGCCCAGTCACCTTGAGTCAGTAAACTCATCCCTGTCATGTTTGGACTGCTTCCCACACACAGAGGTCTCCATGGGGATGTAGGACCCCCCCCCCCCCCCCCCTGACTCCCACCTCCTCCCACACACTGACACGGAGCTGGGGGGGGTGGGACGCCCCAGCAGGACGCTCCCATAATTCATAATTTACATCAGTGTGTCTGTAGTGTTGGATTTCTGTCTGATGCTCCTCTCCCCCAGAGCCAGGTCTGGCCAAGAGAAGCTGAACCAGTGAACATTTAAACAAATTTATGATTTATTAATTTGTCTTCTCTGACTTTCTTTTATTTTTAGACTTTTATTTTGTGCGTTTTATAATTAATTCTGTTTGTTTTATGCATTTTGTCAATTCTTTTCTTCCAGTAAAACACTTTTTTTACTCCTTCTTTAAAAAACATGCTTTATAATCAATTTTCTTCTTTATATGAGTTTTTAAACCATAAAATCTATTCATGACTTTATCACTGATTTAAAGGATGATTTACAAAAATGTGTCATATCCAATCCAAAACTTTATGCTGCTTGTGTTTTTTGACATGATAAAATCAGTTTTTATGAATATTTTCCCTGCTTTATATTTTTTTACATATTTTGAATTAAAAACTAGTTGCATGGCTTTATGAACACAAACACAAGGTAAATGAGTGAATGTGGTGAAAACAGATTCTTTATGTTGTGCCGTTTAATTCATGTTAAGGTCAAACCACTTTATTAATTCACACCGCTCATTGAAATCCCTCTTCACATTATCATTCCTGTGAAAACCACATATCTCCAACACATCAAATTACATGTTAGAAACAGGTCAAATCAAGTTTTCATCTTTATGAATATACATGTTCCAGTAATTCAAATTGGGCTTTGAATGTTCTATAGTTAAATGAGGAGGGAGGTTTTCTCCTCTCACACTTCATCCTTTGAGTTGATCCATTTCAGGAGCATCAAACCTGCAGAAGCACGGATGCTGAACTGTGCTGGTTTTTATTATGTGGAGCTGGGAGTTGACTTCTGAGATCACAGCTTTGTTTCCTCTGTAAAGTTAAGTTATATAACAAATCAGCTACAAAACACTTAAAAACTAAACCCTCTGCTTCTCACTCCTCATCTGCTTCCAAATCTTCTGCTTCTGTTTTCTGGGTCCTCTGAGTATAAATGACATAAATATATAAATATATCCCTGCAGACCGAGTGGGAGAGCGAGCGAGAGCTGAGAAAAGAACAGGGAGCGTGCATTAGGCAATCCTGTTTGGAGCATTTTCAGGTGACCCTGCCCCTGCGCTGCATCCATCATACAGAGACTGATTGAGCTGACCCTCCGGCCGGCCCCACCGACCCCGGGGCTTCCTGTTCTTTGTCAGCCCCTCACAATACCGCCGGTATCACACAGACGGGGAGAGTCTGAGAACCGACCAGGGGAGTCCACCCAGGCCGGTGGGGTGATGCTGAGGTGGAGGGGGTTGCATAAGGGGGTAGAGAGGGGTCCACGGGGGGAGAGAGCTGAGGACCCCCTTTTCAATTTCACCCAGTCTTTCCACATGAAGAAAAGGCAGAGAGTGGTGTCCTCTGTCACCCTGCCACACAGGGACCTTTAAAAAGCAGCCTCAGTGGTTTCTCAAGTGAGGTGTCTTCTCGAGAGACAAAAAAGGAGGAGAAGAATGAGTGGGAGAAGAATTTAATTGTGGTTCTGTGTGAGGAGCTGCCAGTGGGAGGACGGCCACTCTAACGATTGTAAAGGCCTGAGCCCGGTTGCTTGTTCCTCCTCTGTGCGGCTCTCTGGCCCCGTGAAATCTGAGGTGGGCTCACGCAGAGAAGGAACATCACGGAGCGTTCACAGGTAACTGATGAACACACAGGGAACAGATGCTCTAATTCAATAAAAGTACTTGCATAGTAAAGTAAAAAATACTCAGTGACAGGTAAAAGTCCTGCGTTTAAAATCTAAATCCAATTAAAGTACGAGTTATCAGGAGAATGGACCGAAATATCAAGATGGAAAGTTTGCTGAAAAGTTATTCTTGTCTAATCAAGGTGTTTGGCTTCCTCTAAACAAATCCAAGTTAAATCTGAGGGTAGAGAAAAAAAATACAAAATATATCTACACAAATAAGTTTAAGACATCTGAAAGGTTTTTGTATTTGTGCTGTAATGCAGTGTGAACTTCAAAATACTTCTTATGTTAGGTTTTTTAAACAGTTTCCCTTAGTCTGCTTTCAGTATTGTTTTTTTAACTTGTAAAGCACATTGTAACTGTATTTTGAAAGGTGCTTTTTAAATGAAGATTATTGTATTAAATTATTATTAAACCCAAATGTTGGATTAGGTCTTTAACGACTGACAACAAAATTAAAAACACTACACTCGCAATAATAGATGTTTTGATCTATTTAAAACTTCAGATAAACATTTTAAATGTGTTAAAATTTGTCAAATATTCAGAATGTATAAAGCTCATTACATTGGATATAATACGTCTCCTACTTCTATTTGTTTGTTTATGTTCGAGGTTTTATTATTGGACCAGTTGGGAGTTAAAGATGGACAAGATGACTTCCACCTCCTCCACGTTAACGGGTCGGACCGAGACCAAACTACAAAGTAAATCTCTGCAAATACATTTTTCTCAAAGATGGGTTCTATAGTTTTAGGAAGGTCGTCTAACACTGAGGTTTATTCAAGGACTCGTTTTTTTTCCAGTAAGTTTGGCTTTAAATTGATATTTGATGCTATGAAGACGGATTTAAACATCATGATTGACAGCTGAGGCACCACACCTCTTCAGCGTTCCTAGCCAGGATATTCAGGCTTCATTTTCTGGATAGTGGGAGGAAGGGGAGACGTGGCGGCCATCTTTATATACGGTCTGTAGTTGAATTCCGATTTTAGATTGAGCACGGCGGCACGAGAAAGGAAAATTTAACAAATCATTGGGTTTTATAATCTCATAATAAGGTTTTTATGTGTAAAATACTAATTTAAAAAAGCACATTTCCCTTGTGAAATGTAAACTGGAGTTAAAAAGTATAAAGTAAAGTTCATGTAAAGCGTCTTTTAATGTATGCACAGAGTAAATGTACCTGGTGACTAACTTCACAACACAGCCATGTTGAATTATCTCTCACGTAAACCTTCAGTCTCCCTCACAACACGACCTTTGTCTCTTTCCCTCTGATTTATATGCTCCTGCTTAGGCATTCATATGCATGTGTGCGTCTCTGTGTGTGTCTGTGTGTGTGTGTGTGTGTGTGTGTGGGTCTGAGGTCTCGCTCCAAGAGGATACACACAGCTTTGTCTGAAGTGCTCGCTGGTTACCATGACAATACTTCTTTGCGGGGTCTGGAACAATCACCTACCTGTGTTGCCGCTCGGTGGAAGTGATATTAATAAGATTTGTCCTTGGGCTCTAACACACACGACTGAGTGAAGGACTTAATCCATTGTGTTAATTGGTCCTGGTTTTCTACAGCTGCATTCAGACCCCGGACTTAGTAAATGCATTTTTTTCCCTGTGCACACGTCAGGCTCCTCCAGCACAGTGTGAGCGAGGTCCTTGCCACATTGTGTTTCTGTGAATAAAAATCAATAACTCTGCTTTGACCGACCCTCTCATGAGCCCGACAAAGTGCTGAATAAACCAGGACCTGTTTTATTCACTTTCCATTGAGAAACAGGGAGGCGATAAAAAATGTCTTACTGGTCACCACCTCAGTGTGGAGACAAACTGGAACAATGAGAGAGGTGCGGCGCTGAAAGAAGCATTTAAAATGCAAACGACTTTTCATCAAATATCTGAGAAACTTTCTAACGCAGACGACTCGACCTCTGTACACAAGGTCCTGAGAAGTTTGACCTCAGCCTATAGTAGAGTGGCACGGCTGGCGGCATCGTAGCGCCACCACATGGTCAATCGTGGAGATTTAGCGATTTTGGCTAATAACTCATATCATCAAATTTGTTTTATTTCAATTGAACTGCATTGGAGAGATTGCAGTTCAATGTTTGTACGACCTGGAAATAATTACACATATAGTTACAGATATATTATATTATATCTTCATAGCTACAAACAAGAAGGTCGCTAGGAGAACGCACACCATCTCCCCAGCGAACATCCTTTCGGCCATCTTATAGAAAATGAAAAAAAAAATCATGGATCTGCCTATTTATCTGGATATGATCCAAATTGCATTGAAAAACAAACAAACAGATAGAAACTGAAATAAACTGATATAAAATATAAACTTCTTCTTGGAGGAAATGAACTGTTTTTAACTTTTCACTGCAAAGTTTTATTAGGACCAAACTACAAACTTTACATCTGCACAGAGAGCCAATGAACATCTCTCTAAAATGTCATGGGACTTCACCTCTAGGTGCAAAAAAAAATATTGTATTTACTGTTTTTATTTTAATGTATAAGACCTAATATTCAGTGTACAGTTGCATTATCTGCTCCACGTAAGAACACCAGAGTAAAATATAGAGAAAACACCTATCGTTTAAATTCCACTCGTCATAATGAAGTCAATCAAAGGGCTCATGGAGTCACATTAACGAATATGAAGCTGATGATGGCGGCTCTGCCTCCACGTTCCTCCGTCAGCTGGGTCCTCGTCCCCCAGCAGCAGCTCTCCATCAGGACGCTGATCCTCTCTCCCTGCTCGCTCGGCAGGCCCGTGGCTCAACACGCTGAGGCTCCACTTCTCCTCACTCATTTGCAATGCTAATGCACAGGAGACAGCTGTCATGTTCCAGTGACCATGATCAATCCAAAGCCGGGGGGGGGGGCTGGGGGGGTTGGAGGAGTAAAGGAGGGGAGTCGAGGAGGAGGAAAAAAAAGAGAGAGAGAGAGAGAGAGAGAGAGAAGGAGAATAAAACTGCGGGGTAAATAGGTCAGCCTATTATCTCCTGGCCTTGCATGGGTGCCAGCGCTCGAGACCATGAATTTCAATGAAAGTCCCTTTCACCCGTGGGGGGGGGGGGGGGGGGGGGGGGGGGGGGGGAGAGAGAAAGAGGGAAGAGAAGGAGATATGGAAAGATGCCTGCAGAAAATTAAAAGTGGAATGAGGGGAAAGCAAACAAGGTTTGTTTTCAGCTGCCTTATTGAAAGTACTCCTCACAAAGAAGTGGAGGGCCTGGTGGAAAGTGGGGGTGCGTCATGCTCAGCGTGTACAGTGTGTGTGTGAGGGCTCTTCATTTAGGATGCAGATAGCTCTCCGCTTGAGAACTCATATATCTGATTACTCAGGCTGGTTTCCCTGTGTCCTGGAGAGCAAACAAGGCTTATGACAAATCAATACGACAACAATACATATCACATATATGAATTGTATAGTGCACAGAAGTATTTTCCCCCTGGAAGGACCTCATGTGCTCTGGTTTCCAAAGAGCCGTTGATTTAAATATAGGATTTCCTGCTTGTGATCTCACTGATGCTCCTGTTAAAGCTCCGAGGACAGATCCTTATTCTATAGTTTTATTTTTTTAATCATCTATACATTCTGTCAAGCTCTGTACTTTTATCCTTTTTGCTTTGCCAAGGTTTAGTTTTATTCAATGACCACTTTTCTGCCAACACGCACATTTTAAAGGCAAATATTATAATATTTTTACTTTACCACATTTAATCAGCAGTTATAGTAACAGCTACAGATGTAATGATAAACAAAATCCACCCCACTATGCTGGTTGACTGTGTCTCAGGAGAGACAAGCGAGTTGTCCACTCTTCAGAAGGTCGGAGGTTTGATCCCCGAATCCTCCAATTCATGTCCCAAAGTACCCATTGGCAAAACCTTACCTTCCCCTGATGACTGTTCAGTAGTAGTGTGGCACATAGAAGTGCTGTGTGGATGTGCCTTGTTGTGTAGAGCACTTTAATTGGTCTTTAAATATTGAAAAGTGCAACATGAATATTGTATTTTATCCCATTTTCCTGCCCAGGGACCACAATGCCAAATTAACAGGTTTCTAGTATATAGATATATGTTATTGGAGTTTGTTTGCTGATGATGTAACCAAGAAACTACTGTTCACAAATTTGAGGTACTTTCTCCACTAAATTATTTGTCCACAGAATATGTGTTTAATAAAACACATTTGCAGGTTTTAAATCAAGATTCAATGGCTATGTTCCGTTTTATGTTTATAAACAAACTCCTGTCCAATAAATCCAAACCAGAGCCTCAGAGATTCTCAATAATTGTACTTTCACTGACAATAATAATGACTAATAATAATCAATGAATTGACGATTACAACAGTTATATATTATTTAATTCTAATTTACTCAATGAATAAATCGATTAATGTACAATAATTTCGAAACAAAACAAAAGAAACAATAAATAAATAAGATTAAACATCAAACACATCAAAATGTTTCTCTCAAGGTATTGAATCATTATCACTTATATTAATCGGATTATTTATTGACAAGGTTATTCTGCAAAATAAGCTCATTTGCTTCTGATACTTTAAGTAGATTTAGAGTTTCTAATGTGTGACCTTTACTTTTAATTGAGTATTTGTTATTATTCTCAATCTAAGAGACCGGAGTGCTTCCTCTACAGTTACAGAAAGGGAACAGGTCATAACATTTAATGACAGATTCATTAGCGGGACAGATGCTGCTACACTGGAGGTGTGAGGCAAAATACTCAGACGGCTCTCTGTAATTTGTAAACCGCACGGTGACAATGGAGGTCAGTGAAGACACAAGAAGCCATTACTCTCCCCTCCACTGGCTTCACTTTCTCCGC